>NW_006399950.1:5310443-5364597 GCF_000299155.1 Elephantulus edwardii | reverse complement strand
TCTTATTCACTGTTGGTGGGAATGTAAAATGGTGCAACCGTTGTGGAAAGCAGTGTGGCGCTTTCTCAAAATATTGCAAATAGTTTCTCTTAATTTTAGTTTTATCATTCAAAGGGATACAAGATATAGTGCAGGTCATTGACGATTTACATACAGAGAATAACTTCTCTTTTCACACAATCCAATATGGCCATCCATTGTACCTACTTATATATTCATGAAGTATATATACATATATATAAAATCTTCTACAACATAACTAAGTATAAAGAAGTAGGTAAAATAAGATCTAGTTTCCATATTTGTGCATCTACCAAAGTAGAACTATGAGCCTGTTAAGAAACAAACAAATTCCATTAATAGCACTGACATAAAGGACAAGAGAAAAAGCATGCTTGAGCATTAACCAAAGCACTGTATTTTCCAACAGTAATCTCCTTCCAGAAATACTAAACTCCCAGACAATGTTTCTACCTAAGACATCAGAAAATGGAAATGAGCAAAATATCAGCTCTGCAGACATGATTTAACAACTAAATTGTGGAAAACGGTGGTTTTCCACTTTTTGAGAAACATGTGATTGAGAGATCTACTTTCAAATACATATTAATGATCTTTTTTCAATCAATCAATTCTATTTTTACAAATGGAGATTATGTAACCGTAATTCTTCCAGAAATCTCATCCGAAAAAAATGACTAGAGTTCTTCTTCGTCGGGTTTCATCCCTTGCGCACAAAGAATTTATTTCTTTTACCTGTTTGAAGCAAAAACAACCGAATGTAAACCACTGAGCTTGAAGAGCCATCCCCTTTCAGCTGCTTCTCACTTTTCTGGAAGGCTCTGTCTCTGCCTTTTCTTCTGTCCTTGGTATAAAGAGTAATCCTGACACAGTGAGCATTTTCACTTAAGTTGGTATAAAATTAGGAAATCTGTCAGGGTCAGGATGAGGATTTATAACATCCCTTTTTGGCAAATCTAACTGACCAGAGGTTATAAGAATTGTTATTAATAAAAATGTCAATGTTAATAAAAGCTAGTATGTAGTCACTGAGCCAAGCGCTTAGCAAAGTAGTTTCTTGGCACAACATGGTTCAACTTTTGGCATAGGTTCTAACTAAGCGCCACATCATCGGATTATGGGGCAGAAAATAGGATGGCCCACAGCAACGGAGTGGATGAGCCAGGGCTTTAAACTGTGGCTGTCAATGCAAAGCAGATGTGAATGCACTTTCGCCTTCCCAAGCCGCCCTATCGATCTACGGCTGATGTCCTCGAGAAGTGGCCATCCTTTCTTTCAACCTCTGTCTCTCTTCTGCAGGGAGCAGGAGAAGAAATCAGAGTTGGTGATGGCCTGAATAAAGCTCTCAGGTCTACATTATGTCAGGAAAGGAGACAATCTCCTGACAGAAACCACCCCAAACAGTCCAAGCACAGAGTTGCTCATGGATCTGCTTCTCTATTATCGTTATTGACTTTATTTGGTTTTTAAAACATCAGTGGTGACCTCAACTCCATGTTTATCGTACTAATACTGTGCACCATGTTTCAAGGGCTATTTTTTCAGAAGTCTATCACCAGCCCTTCCATGACAGCACCTCTGGGTAAAATCGAACTATCAACCTTTAGTACCAAACAACTGTCGACACCACCCAAGGACTCCTTATACGGTTTCCCTGCAAGTGTAAGCAATGGGATGAAGTGTGTGCAGAATTCTCCAGTCATCGCTCATTTCCCTAACTGTCAATTTCACAAAGCTCTGCACGTTTTCATGTCTAAATCCACTCATTTCTCAGTCTTTCTCAACAGTTGAAACGCAGAGGATAAGTAACTTTGTCATTGATCTTTTCTCTCACCTTCCGACCCACTCTAATCTCTCTCTGAAGATGTCGCTTCTCTTGTACTTCACAGGTGACTGTCCTCTCCTCTCTGCCTCTCATTGCCCTGGAGTCCCAGCTGACTCTTCTCTGATCTGCCAGCAGGTTTTCAGATGCTTTAAATCCCATTGGAGGAAACTGTCCATCTTTTTACCATGAACAACTGGTGGACTCGAACCACTGCCTTTGGGTTGACAGTGCAACTCCCTACTGACTAGGCCACCACTAGGTCCCTGTGAACACTGTTGAAGCTCTTTTCTCCTCAGTACCACGTCCAGATCACCTTTGTTCCTTCATCCCTCACCTATGAGCTACTGAAATCACATCACAGTTTCTCTTAAATATCACCCCAGGGCCCTTCATCATTCCTTCAATATTTTATTTTCTCCATTAATGTTACTCTTTCCTATTAGTTTCTGACTAAGTTCAGTGTTCATTAAATTCACTATTCATAATTCAATATCCTTATTTTTCAGGTTCATTTTATTTTGTCTATAACTCGATGGCACTTAACAACCACCACCACCACCAAATTTCCTAAGTGCATACTTCATATATTCCATATTTCAATTATTTGTGGGAGTTTGTAGCTGTTTCTCCTCATTAAAGATTATATTGCAACATACGTAAACAAAAATCCTTATCAGAGAGACCTCAATGAATAGTTGACCTTAATGAGTCAGATTTACTGCGGCTCTGAAGACCTTCATGTCCTTATGTGACACAATTCCAAGTGAGAAGACATAGCCCTAAACATCCATTAACAGTAGGAAGGAGGAATGTGGGAAGATTTAATCTAAGAAATTTGGGAATGGTAAGAAAACATAATAGAATGCCTGCAGACTAATATTCTAGGCATTGGTGAGCTGAAATGACTGACATTAGCCATTCAGAATCAGACAAGCATATTTTTCTGCCACGCTGGAAAAGAGAAAATTGAAAAGAAACAGTGTCATATTCATTGTCAAAAGGAACTCTTCAGGATTTAGCCGGGGGGGAAAAAAGACATTGTCAGCAATGGTATTATCTGTATACGATGTTGCCTAATATTTACTTCAAGCACTAATTCCAAAGTGAAACAATTGGATATCTTCTACTAACTTTTTCTGTTTGAAAATAATCAAAATGCATTGAAAATGACTAGTGATTATAATGTGAAAGTTCTTAAAAAGGAGCGATTGATAAGTTGAAAATATAGTCTCGGTGGTAGACATGATACAGGAGACTGAATGATAACATTTTGCAAAATAAATGGCAAAATCATGATTAATACCTTTTCCCTAGCAAAATAAATAGAAGTTATACACGTGATCTCCCCAGACAGAATAGAGTAAAAAATAATTGGCTATATGTGTAGAAGGTGATTGTGGAAAAGTTCAGTAACACTTGTGAAGACAAGGGCAAACTGAAGTATGAACACTTGATTCTTCATATAGAAGTTCAGTTGAAGCTGACGGGAAAATTAAACAAAGCCGAAGAAACAAAGCCAAAACTAACATATGTTCCATTCAAACTTAGAAGTAAATTTGATACGCTGAACACTAATTACAGGACACAAGACAAATTATGATTAAAGTCAAAGACATTAAACATGAAAAAAATAATAATGTTTATAAAGTGACAAGAAGGAAACAGAACACCAAAATGGGTATCAGAAGAAATAATGCAATTTACTTTTAACCATAGAGAAGCTAGAGCAAATGGAAGAAATGAAGAGGTGAAAGAATGAGCAAAATATTTCAAAGGGAATGAGAGGAAAAAATATTACAATGAAATTCACATATAACTAAAATTAGAAAACAAAAAAGGAAGAACACTGCAGGTTTCAGAATTTCTTCAAGATGAAAGAAGAAATTTCCATATTACAATCTTTCCAAAGAAAAATTTCTCTTCTTAAGTTATTCAGTGTAATAACATTTTAGTATATAAATGAAGCATTGAAAGAAGATAGAAGAAAGAGCCAAAATAGTTTTACCAAAAAGAACTGATGTTCAGTCATTTCAAGTGATGAGGAACTGACACTTCACATTTCAGGCGATGCGGCCACGCTGCAGTAAAGGTGTTTATGAAGAACAAAACTTCATGGATGAACAGAATGCCAGCTCAGACAGTTCAGCAATGCCAGAAGAGCTCCTTTTTCTATGCCAAGAAATTCAGAAGACAATTGCACAGTCCAATAACTGAAAGTGATTCTTATTTGTGGCCATTTTTTTAAAAAAAAAGTGTTCCAATTAAAAGTGGAAATAATCTCACAACACCATTGATAGCATAATCAAGTAAAGTTTTCCTGATAATAATAAAAATTATTTTATTATATCTGCAGTGAACTGACAGAAATTCAAGTTGGATTCAGAAGAGGCATAGCACCAAGAATATCACTGGTGATGCCAGATGAATCTTTGCTGAAAGGAGAATATATATGAGAAAGATAATATCCTGTGTTTTATTGACTATGTATTGTTTTGTGTGAATTATAAGGAATTATGGCTAACATTGTAAGAAGGGAAATTTCAGACATGTAACCATGGTTAATGTCATGCTATACACTGTGACACTGATGTGTCAAATGAAGTAATGGTTACCCATGCTGGACGTGTTTGGTAGAGCTTCCCAATTAAAAGAAGCTTGAAAGTATTAGTGGCATCCACTTCCAAAATAGCTTGCCTCTGTAAACTCTATGAACATGGAGAAACGATGAAAGTTATACGAGTGTTTTCAGGTCTTTTGTTCATGGAGTCACTATGAGTCATCGACAACTCGACGGCACTTAACAACAACCACCACCATGCTCATACAGAATCTGCACAGAGACCAAGAGGTAGCCTTCAGGACAGAAAAAGGCAACAGTAAAATCAGAAAAGGTGTGGATCCAGGTGATCTCTTTTCCCTATTTTTGTTCATTCTGTATGAATTGTTGAATTGACTAAAACTCCTAACACCTTTATAAAGAACAGATCAAAACCTTGCCCCATCATACTTCCTCCTCACAATCTCTGCCATATTCTGGCCCATTGTTACAGTCACTGTGTCTTTTATTCCATCTTGTTGAACGTCTTCTTCTCTTTCACTGTCCTTCTATTATTCCCAGCATGATGTCTTTTTCTAAGGACTGTACTCTCCTGATACCATGTCAAAAGTACATGAGATGGAGTTCCACCATTCTTGCCTCTAAGGACCACTTTGGTTGGGCTTCTTCCAAGAAGTATTTATGTGTTCTGTTGGCAATCTGTAAGATGTTCAATACCATGTTTCAACATTACAACTCAAACTCATCATCTCTTCTCTGTTATATTTCCTGTACAACATTCAGATGCCTTCAATTCTTTATAATCCTTGAATCTGGACTCTATGATGAAGACTCCAGCATTAGAATTGGAGAAAGATTCATCAACAAGCTGTAATACACAGACGACATGGCCTTGTAAGAACCAAGATTATTTGAAGCACTTATTGATGAAAATAAAAAGATTAATTACCACTCAATATAAAGAAAACAGAAGTCTTCATACTTGTACCAATAAGCAACAGCATGATAAAGGGAGACAAGACTGAAATGGTTCAAGACGTCAATGTACATATGCGCAGACTCAATGTCCATGGGCGCATCAGTGAAGAAATCAAAGAACCTATGAAGAGCTCTGATAATGAACTCCACAGAACTGCACATGAGTCTGGAGCTTCAAATCCACCAATGCTTCTGAGGAATAAATGTGGGCAGTTCCTCTTGATTTGAATAACAGCCTCAGAAACACACTGAAAGGCCACAATGAGTCGGAACTGATGTCAGTGTCTTGAGTGAATGATTGCCTTGTGTAAATCAGACATAAAATCCCTCTACAAATTAACAATACCCTAAAAATTATAATTTGAGAACTAAGGTACCTCTGGCCTAAGCCAGGATATTTTTAATCGCTTGATATGCATGTAAAAGTTGAGGAAAAAATCCAAAGAATCAATATTTTAGAATCATGGTGTTGGTGAGGAAAGTTGATGATGCCATGGATTGTTAGAACAACAAACAAATCTACTCTGAAGAAATAGAGTTAGAATTTTTCTTGAAAGCAAAGATAGTGATGCTTTGTCTAATTTACTCTGGACATGTCATAAGGAGGGACCAGTCCCTGAAAATGGACAGCAGGCTTGGTAAAATTGAGGATCAGTGAAAAAGAACAAAAACACTCGGCAAAATGGACTGGTGGCTCCAACAAGGAAGGATCAGGGCTAGGTATTGCTCTTTTATGTAGTCATATTCATAGTTTTCCTATGCGGTGGAACCAGTTATGCATCCAAGAACAAGAAATCCCACCACATAAGTGATCCTCTCAGGGAATTTATTTAAGTAACATCTTCTAATGAAAGGAAGCTGTGAAGTCAAAACATCATTGTCCAATTAGTGTCTTTTTCTCTCTCAGTAGCTAAGATTTTATTTAGAAACAGTTATGAAAATGGATCCAAGTGAGTATCTTTTCCTGATTCATATTAGTTAAATCATATTCTCTCATGTCAATAAGCAAAGTTTTTCAGAAAAACGTATTTCTGTGTCAGAGATGGTGAAGTTGGGTCAGGACAGGGCAAGAAGGTTCAGGGACATTGTTGGCAGGGTCTCCATGAGTTGTAGTAGACTCAAGGGTGGACAACAACATACCTTCAAGAGGAGATGTGATTATTTTTCCTTTGTTTCAGTCTTCATACCATTATGTTTATAATGTTTATGTTTGTGATTCCATGTGCTTTATTTCTCTATTTTATAGCAAGAAATGGAAAGTTTGTTTCATTATTTGTTCTCTTAGATCAGTAGACTTTTCTATACAAAAATGAGAGCATAACTGATACAGAATGAGGCTTTTGTGCTTTTTCTTGACATAAATATAGCTATTGGTGTTTATATTCTACCCATAATTATTAAATGATGATAAATGATGATATAAGAGCTGTAGACTGGGAGGAAAAATCCTCTCAGGTAATTTTGTCTGCTAATTACCAATAAATTGCTAAAGCATTCATGCATGCAAATGATACAGTTTTCAGCTAATGTGACCTATCAAAACTAGTGAGCCTCTACCCGGTCATCTAAGGGATGTTTTCTTTATTCATCTTGTAACGTTTCTTCCTCTCTGTTTCTCTTCCCACCTAACTGCCTTAAACTAACTTAACTCGCTAACTCTATTGCTAGTTTATTTTATCTCAGAATTCTGCAAAATTCTGTGTGCTTACTCTAGGTAACTTAAACAAACAAACAAACAAAAAATCACAGAAAAAGTAATCTTCCAGAAAACATCTATGATATCTACATTTAACAGATACACAGATATGTCCATGCACACGTTCATACAGACACGTTATTAGGCGCCACTGTTTAAATTCTGACTCATAATGGCCCTTCTTCACAACCTCTGCTGTGCTTAAGCCCAGCATACACACAGATTTGCATAAACAGGACCTTCCTAAGTAATATACATTTCCCCCACAAGTTTTAAAATACTGTTGTTTTTGTTAGGTGCCATCGAGTTGAGGACAACCTATAGCGACCCTATGAACAACAGATCTGAACCCTGTTCTGTCCTGCACATCCTCACACTTCCTGACACACAAGAGCTCATTGCAGTGGCCACTGTGTCAATCCACCTGGCCGAGGGTCTTCCTCCCCATCGCCAGAGCTCCACCCTTCCCAGCCTCATGTCCTTCTCCAAGGAATAGCTCCTCCTAGCAGCATAAAAATCTTAAATATATAGAAAAGGCTGGAAAATAGTACCTGAACATTTTGGTAAATTAAACATGGTAATAATTTGTCTTCTTTACATCAATATTTTTTCTTAATATTCTAGTTGGATCATTTTCACTGCATTTGTTCATCCCTTTTGTTTACCTGAAGTCACTAATCATATTTGCTGATATTCTCTTCAAACATGCTTCATATCACAGCATTTATACCAGATCTTTATATAAATACTAACAGTGAAAAATCTATTTGCAACTTTGTTCACTCAACTTTAAGTGTTGAGATGTAGCTTTTTACATGTTGGTTTACAACTCTTGTATTACACTGAATTAATAAAAGAAATTTAGTTGTTGTTTTCAATATAAGGGTAAAAAGACATTATTTTCATCTTATTCCCTGCCCCCATGAATAATAATACAAAAATATTTCCATTGAACTAGTATCAGACACTCTATTTTATCAGAAAAAAAAGTCTTCTACCATCATGAGTTTATGATCTAATTGTAGAAATATGGTGTAAGTATGTATGGTTAAAAATTGTAGTAAGTTCTGTAAAGAACCTCTGGTTTGGGAGGCGTATTTATTACGAGGCTAGAAATGTCTTCTTTGAGTAGAAACCCAGATGGAAGATATCTTTCATGAATTAAAATTAGAGATCATCCAGTATTAATTATATATTGCATTTTTGCTGTACCTTTAATACTACAATTACAGTCAAAAGAACCTGAAAATGCTCATGCTACATCAAGTCACCATTTCATTTGAGTCACAAGTCTTCAGATTATTGGGTAGTTTTTCTGAGGTCATTCATGCAGTCGTGGTCAACTGAATGTCAACTAGGTAGCATTATTGGTTTGGACTGGTCTTTATGATACATCTTCTTCTGTGGTTAAAGCAAATGAACGTATTAGGTCCCCATGCATGTGCTTTCATCCAATGGCACCAGTCCAGGCTTTCCTCTTTATGACAAGGTGGCGTTAAAGAACGAAAACAGAAGCACACAGGGTTCCGCTGACACCTGGTCATTTCTGCATCATCATATCGTGTTGTTCACGGGCTAGACCAAAAATAGCAAGAGGTGAACTAGCTTCTGTCTCTGTTAGAAGGACAAGTGGGAATCAGAGCTAATTTAGAATCTTCCCCTCGTTTGCAGAGTAAGGTTGAAGACTACTCCACATAGAGGGAAGAACACGTTTGAAAACTGAAGACTCCACATAGAACATTTCACATAGAGGGAAAAATATATTCAAAGGCTGAATGCAGGAAGCTGTGGCATTTAAGAAACTAGGAGAATGTGGAGCTTATTAAGGAAAATAAGAATTATTTCAGAAGTGATTTGAAGATTAACAGGGACCAAGGCAGGCCTTAGAGCTTTGGGACGCATCCAATGAACTACAAGTACCTGTGCAATTTTAAGACAAAGATTACATGATCTAATTTTTAATTAAACATCATTAGCTATAATAGAGGAGATCTTGTGGCCTAGAGGCAAGAAGCTACACTGCAATCCTGAGGGCACACGGGTGGAGGCCATGAACTGCTCTGCTGGAGAAGGATGGACAATCTCTTTATGTACTTAAGATTAACTGTCTCTGAAAACCTGCCAGAGCTGTGGGTCTGTTCCCACTCAACAGTACAAAACAACAACAACAGTCGAGGTAATGAAGCTATTGTGAGACAATTTAATCATTTGCTTGTTTGATGTTGAGAATACAATTGAGGAATCAGCAGTAGAAATTTTGAGGAGTGGAGATATTTTTTGAAATTTTTTTCTTATTAAATCCATAGAATTTATAGCTGAATGAAATGTAAAATTGAAGGGAAAGGATGGTGTAAAAATGGTTAAAAGCTTAGTGGATGTTTGTCATTGACTTTAATGAAGAAGATTGAATCGAACTGCTCTGGAGAGAGAATGAAAGTGCATTTGAAGGGATGGCTTGTGGTTAGATGTGGAGCTCCAAGACAGGAACTGAGCTCTCCACAGAAATGTATCTGAGAATAGTTTATGTATAAACATTACCAGGATCCAGTGAAGTAGATGAAATCACTAAGAACAGAATTTTAAATAAAGATAAGAAAAGGTCCACAAATCAAATCAAAATAATTCCAATTATAAGGCATGAAGAAAACAGATAATATTCATATGTTTTCATCTGCTGGTTATGACTATTGATGTTGTTGTGTATGGTGGCAGTAGAGTTCATTCATAGTTGAATCTCCAGTGAATTTTCAAAGACTATATCTGATAGGAGGAAACTGGTGGTGAATTTGAATTGTGTGCCTTTGGGTTGGCCGCTCAGCTTCCTACCACTATTGTTGTTATGTACCATCGATCAAAACCAACTCATACCCAACTCTCCAATCCAATGGGTTGTTTGTTGGTTTATTTTTTGGAGATAGTAAATCTTATGAGTGGATACTGCCTATTGTGGAGCATCTGGTCGAATCTGACTAACCTGCCTTTGGGTTGACAACACAATTCCTTACCAAGAGGTTACCAGAGCCCTCTTCTTACCACGAGGCCACCCGGACTCCCTATAGACAGTCTCTGTGCGTCACAGTCAATGGATGGAGCCTAATTACGATACATATAACTTTACTAAAATTGTTTTAAACAATTGGTTGTTAAGGAACTTTGCTTGCATTTGTTAAACAATGATCCAATACCCCGTTATGTTTTATCTTTACAGTAAACAACATGACATTGAAACCTTAGAGAAAATAGATCCTGTATTATACATATGAATGCACCTTGAGTAACAATCTGAACAATCTGAAGAAGACTTGTATCAAATTATACTTTATAGAGTAATTCTTGAGTGCTAGAGCAAAATATTTTTAAGATATTATATCTGGTATAATTTTTAATCTAAGCAGCCTGATAAGCTGTATTTTGAAATTTTTAATAGTAAACTCAAACTGTTCTCCTATGCTAATAATAATTTCAAACTCTTTTGCAATTTTAAAAAACAAAGTCCTTATCCAGTTTTCTATTCATCTGTTCGTATTTGTCTCAAGTTTCCACAAATCATTTAAGTATTTATGTCCTATTTTAAATTGATCTTTAAATTTAATTTGCACTTTATCATATGGGACTTTAATCATGCAAAGATATGTCATTATATTTTCTGTTTCTTTTATAATTTTTTCCCTCATTTCATACATGAGTATACGTTCTCAAACCTAGGATTATAGAGTTTTTGGTTGGGAGCTCTTACAATTTTACTCACTACATGTAAGCCCTCACATCCCTGGAATTTATGTGCTCTGAGGTTTCTCTTCTTACCACAATCCAGTGAATTTTCCATGACTTCACTTACTGTGTCATTTGTTATTGACCAAGTTATGAAGAATTAGGGTTAAGGTTGGGTCTAGGGTAAGAATCAGGCAAACTGTAATTTCTTCATACAGATAATGTTTTATGCTTAAACCCATGCATTTCTTTATAGCATAGAAAGCAGTTCACAACAAGTCTTTAATTATCCTAAGTTATTCTTCCCCACTTTGTGCCACATGGAATGGGTGAACTCCCGTAGTGCTATTTCTCAGGTCGTGAAAACTCCTTCTCAACTAACAAACTTTAAAATGTCAGCAACCGCCCCAGTCATAGCAGCTTCTGGTGTTTGATTCTCCCAGTAAATAAGTACAGATATGAAGTTTCAAAGGCAACCATTAGGACCTAATGCAGCCTCTACACTAGTGAAAGTGAGTAAAGACTTTGCTTTGCAGTCCATCCTATCAACTTTCTTTTATCCTGATTTATTTTGCTATATGTCTGTTCCCCTCTGCATTTCCTCTATCAGTTTCATCACAAATCAGTCCCCTGCAAGTTGTATTGGAAAAGCAATATGTGTGATTGAGATATTGTTAACAACAGAGCATGTTCTGGTCCCTGAGCTGTTAGATTCTGATTGATAAAATTTAATATTTTGAAGGCTGGGGGGGTTGGGGGGCAAAACCCAACACTATTATTCCAACTCCTTTATTTGCAGTGTGGGTGAAGTTTCTTTTATCTCGTCTGCTTTCACGGTAGTGGGGTGACGGAGATGCTGATAAATTATTGAATGTAATATCCAGATGTCTGCATGATTTTTTGGTCTGCTGCTGTGACTTCTTAGTGGGTGAGAGAAAAGATAGTTGAGGTTTTGCAAAAAGTGTCAAAGCTAAGCAATAAAATAAGGATTTCATTGAACAGAAACTAATGAAACCGCCCAATTTATTTCCCTCTCACCGTCGTAACACAGGTAAATCTTGCTGCAGAGACATCTCAGCGCTTAGCTGTGCAGTGGCCTGGCTTTGGTCCTGCGTGGTTTATGTCTGAGAGATCAGAGGAGCACTCATAAATACCTTTAATAAAAAAGTATACTGGGAAGCAGCTTCATTTTTCAAATAAAAGAAGTTTCCCTGGTGTCTGGGGATCAGGGTTGTTGCAAGTTAACTTTCTCAGTATTTTTCTCCATGTTCTTCTTTTCCTATTGGAACTCCCCAAAGAACCAACAACCCCAGTTGATTGTGGCGTTCTGGAGGTCCTGGACTTACATGCTCCACTGTGCAGCTACCTTCATCACATAGCGTCTTCAACCTCTGTTTAGATCAGCTTCTGCACTGTGCAACACATCTATCAGATCAAGGGCGATGAGAGGTCTACGTCTGACATGGGCTAGAGTTAACAGGGTTGTTTTCGGTAGGAAAACTTTTAATTAAGTCTCAAATAGTAGATATTCTTGCATTTCTATACTGTAGTTATTGCCAAAATTACAAAAGATTGCTTTCATAAGGTGAAAATAGTGATAGATAATACTTGAATAAACAGGAATGTGTGTGTATACCAGGAAACTATCTACAGCAGCAAACAGCGGGCTGGATGTGGTTAAGTCGCAGTAACTTGCCAGGCTCTGGAGTAGATACAGAATCTTTTGTTCCTAATGTATTCTGCCAATGCTGATAAGTATCTGTGAAACATTCTGCATAGATAATCTCACTTTTCCTATTTTAGGTAGCAATACTCAAATGTGGAACAAATATAAATATGTTTTGCCAATAAATAAACCGAAGAAAGCACAGAGAGACTAATACTTTGCGCATATATGGTTGTAGGAGGCTGAAGTCAGGCTCTATTCAGGCCCCATGCTTTACTCACATTTCTATGAAGAAGTTCTGACGAGTTGATGCGAAAAAATATCATAAAATACATTCCACAAGAAGAAAATACGCATATTCTCTCCTTTGGTGTGATGTTAGCAAGTTTGAATCAATTTCTATTTTTAATAATTTAAATAGCATATATGTTCCAGTTTATTGTTCTCTGGGAACTCAGAATAGTCTATATAGAATGCTGGGTTATTAGCAAAGTTGCATTTCTTAAAATTAATTCTGGTTAATTTACCAGCAACAGAAAAACAAAGGTAATAAAATACAAAAATAAGTAAACTGAGCTTGAAATAGAAGAAACAGGAATCTGTAATTAAATAAGATCAGCCTTTAAAGTCTGCCTTTGACACCACAAAATGTACAACTTTTGACAAGTTACATGCCAAACATGAATTATTTCATCCATGAAACTGGAGAAATATTGTATTTATGTTAAAATTTTTAGTTGTGAGAATCAATTGAAAGATTCCACGGAGAAATGCTTGGCTACTGCTAAAAGGCTGCACTGATATATTGATGTATAATTATTGATATATAGGCCTTCAGGCAATCCACAGAGAGCCCTAAATCGTCCCTAGAGGATTGTACTGCTAATCTAAAGATGGTATCTCCCTGGTGGTTCAAACCCACTGACAGTTTTGCAGGAGAAAGGCAGGTAACCTGTGCCTGTGTGCCCGACACCCTTGGAAACGCACCGGATGGTCAGTGAGGAAACAGTTTAAATCGATGGCAGTGAGCATGTGCTTGACTCATGGAGCCCCCAGGGCTACAGAGAGGTTCTTGACGGATCTTTCTGGAAGCAGATGGGCAGGTGGTCATTTCTGCAGTGCCACTGGCTGGGTTTGAACCTACAGGCCTTCCATTAACATTGGTGGTGGTATTAGGTGAAGTTGACGCTGACACATAGCTACTCCAGCTTGCAGAGTCTGTGGCATCCTCACACAGCTCTGCTGTGCCTACGACCATGATTTCTGCGAGCCCGCCCTGTGAAAGAAAGCTCTCCTTGGTCTTCCCTCCGTCGGGTCGGTCGTGACCACTGGTGCAACCCAGTGGCATATATGATCACCTAAACTAAAGTAAGAATCCAAAACAACCCCCCTAAGCATTGGTGTTCATTTAACAAGGGCACAGCTTGCCCAGGCTGGGGGTCTTGGCTGAGCCCAGGGCACGCCACTCCTCCTGACTCAGGGCTCCCGGATTTAGAGCAGAGTAGCTTTCGTCACTGCACCACCACAGCTCCCCATTCAAACACACATATGTGCAAACACGCATGTGCTTTAAGTATACACGTTTACCTATATATACACATGAAGGGAGAAAGAAGGATTATGCTAAAAAGGGCCCTTTCTTTAAAATAGCAAAATAAAAACACGTTTCCCCAACCTAAACCAAGCGTGATTTGAATCCGAGCACGATGTTAGTATCCTTTACAGATCCTGCTGCAGAGAGGGCTCCTGAGGGTCGTCTGAGCCATCCCTCAGTTGTCAGAGACGCCCTCAACCGACGCAGGTGAGACTGTCTGTTCCTTCAGAGAAGCAATTTCGTGAAAGTGCCTCTAAGTCCTTTGCTGAGCGAGAGTGAGCCTTCAGAATACAGATTGGATCCCTGATTGTTGACGACTTTGTGATGACAAGCAAGGGAATTTTCCACAAACACAAAATAAAAAAATGCTTGCTGCTTTGCTGAGTCAATTGCCTCACATGCCTTTGACTCCCAAATGGGTGTTCAGCTTCCCAGCAGGCAGAGGCTGCACGCTCCTTAGGATGCAGCGTGGCACCCGTGGCATCCAGAGGTGAGCCTTAATATTTCATACCATTAAACGCCAAGCCCCACAGGTGGACCCAGGGCAGATGTTTGATGTTGCGGCATGTTTGGGTTGCAAAATACCACAGTGAGTTTCTCTGCTTGTCTTCTACATTTTAACAGTGGTTAAAAACATCCCCAGCTTACTGCTGGTGCTTTAGGTAATGCGCTGAAAGAAACACAAAACTTGGCCTGTCTCTGAAGCTCATCTTACACTCTTTATGAAGAAATTATTGAGAAAACTCACTGTTCAAAGCTAATGAGAAGCATTAGAAACCTTCTTGTGTGTCATTTAAAATAACAGAAGGGAAACAAAGAAAACAAAAGCTTGATTCCCCTCAGGAGATATTTCCTCCCTCTCTTTGGCTTTCTGCCCCATTTTCAGAACAAGGCTCAGTTCTGTTTCTTATAGAGTCGCTATGAGACGTAGCTGACCTGATGTTTTCAGCGCAAGGCTCAGTTCTGATTCTCATAGGGTCACTATGAGTTTTAGTTGACTTGTCGGCACCTGCAAGCAGCATACTGTGCACGGAAAATCATGGTAGCTCGTAAATTTGACAGGACAAGGCTTTGTTTGAATGCTTGTAGCACTTTCTTCCTCCATTCAGGATCCTCTGAAAGCAGAGCTGCAGTCAGTGTGGCGGTCAGGAAGCACGGGGCAGGACCAGTCCTCCAGTGGCCCCTCTGGCTTTGCGGTTCGGTGGGGTCCATGATGGACTATATTCATCAGGAAGCACGGAGCAGCACCAGTCCTCCGGTGGCCCCTCTGGCTCTGCGCTCCGGTGGGGTCCATGATGCACCATCTCCATCAGTGGTGATTTACAGCCTGAGAAACCAGTGGAGGGTCCCTAAGGCGACATCTACTGTGATGTAGTAAGTTCATTTCTGTCCATGACGGAGGGTGAAGGGAAGTGCATAAGGAAGGGAGAAAACAGAGGCCTCTCTAGAGCTGGTGTCCCCAGAGGCCAGGTCTCACCCCTTCCATCCCCCAGGGAGCAGCTGTCTGACTGGCTCTGCCTCCAAGGCCTCCAGCTTCTCCACCCTCCCTGGATAACGGCAAGGCCCTCTTCACTGTCTAGTGCACGTGCCTCGGTCACTTCACGATGGTGACACTGACCCTAGAGAAACCATTGGTGAGAGGCTCTGACTACAGACCACAGTGGTCAGCACAGCCACATAGAAACCAGGTGAGAATGCCTGGCCAGCAGCCCCCTTGCCTACAGGACATGGGTCACAGGCATCGCACAGTCATGCTGGAGGCACAAGGACTTCCCTCAGAGAACTGAGAGTGAGTCCAAAGCTGGGGCCCTGCTAACCAGAGCTGACCTGGGGCTGTCAAGACCATCCGCACTGAGGGAGAAGAATGCGCAGTCTCCTTTACGTAAGACGTGAAGTCTCAGTAAACTAGGAGAGGCCTGTGAGTTGGAACCAACCTGATAGCAGCGAGCTTGTTTGTTTGTTTTTTAATATTTCTCTGAGTAAATACGTTCTTTCTCCCATTGTCCCTAAATGATTAGTGAATGCATGATTAAATGCACTCGTACCCCTAATCTTATATGAAATTCTTGAAACAATTGCTACATGATCTCTTTGATTACTGATTATACCGAGGATGGTAATTACTGCTCTTGTGTATTCTGAAGAAGGTTAGACTTAAACTGTGGAATGGATAACCTCTTGTCTGGGACAGATGTCTGTCACAGAATGCCTTTGAAATCCAAACAGTTCTCAAAGAACCACTGGGTTCTACACTTAGAACACTATCAAGTTAGCTCTGACATAAGTAATCAAACAACTCTTTCTTTTAAAACTGTCATTGTTAGGTCCTTTTATTATCAGTATCTCTAGGAATTAAACTTTTGAGCATCTGTCATGAACGTCGGAGGGTGACATCAGTAAGTCACATGCTGCCATGTCTGCAGTGTACGTTGCTAAAGATAATGGGCAAAACAGCAGCCAGAAGAGAGGACAACAGGTGTAGAACTCGAACTTGGTTTAAGTCAGAGATGGCCCATGTCTGGCAGTAAGAGACGCGAAGCAGCATGGCAAAGCCTCAGGGACCAGATGGGCGAGGTGGAGATGAGATATCATACGTGTGACTGTATTTAAGAAAGCAACAGAAAATGGCCCTGCACAGAGGCACCTGGTGCCCTGGGCTTTCTCATGGTTCCAGCCATTTTTACAGTTATCATCTGAGTACTCTAAACACTATTCACCAGGTTTAACAAAATAAAAATATGTCCACATGTACTGTGGTTTATCCAGGTATTTTTAGAAGTTGAGGAAAGACATTTTGAGAGAGTAATAACACAAATGGAATGAATCATTTGGGAGGCCGGGCTGTATGAGGAGGAATGCAGCACCAGGATTAGAAGAAGACTCATCAACTTCCTGTGATATGCAGATGACACAACCCTGCTTGCTGAAACTGAGGAGGACCTGAAGCGCTTGCTGCAGAAGGTCAAGTGCTTTAGTCTTCAATATGGAATGAAGCTCAATATAAAAAAAAAAAAAACAAAAACAAAAACCAAGATTCTCACCACTACACCAGTTAGCAGTACCACGATAGACAGAGAAGAGACTGAGGTTGTGTTATAGCTTCCTCGGCTTGACAATCAATACTCTTAGCACCAGCAGTGAGGAAATCAAAAGACACATTGCATTGGAAAAGTCAGGGACCACTCCAGAGGCCCTGAGGAGCAACGATGTCAGTCTAGGGACGAAGGTGTGCCTGGTTTAGGCCATAGTCTTTGCAATCACTTGCTATGCATCAGAGAGCTGGACAATGACTAAGGATGAGAGAAGGATAATTGATTTTTTTTTTTATTTGTGCTAAAGGAGAGTATAGAATATACCATGGACCATCAAGAAAACAAATATGTCTGTCTTGGAGAGGGTGAAACCAAGTTTCTCCTTAGAGGCAAGGATTTTAAAGCTCTATTTCACATACTTTGGGCATGTGGCCAGGAGGGACCAGTCCTTGGAGAAGAACACCATGCTTGGAAGCGTGGAAGGACAGTGCAGGAGAAGACTGAGCATGAGATGTATTGATACATTAACTGTTGATTAACGGAGGTAGGTGTGTTGGAGTCAGTTAGTTAATGGAGATAGGTGTGTTGGAGTCAGTGAGACTGGCACAGCATAGGGTAGGGTTCAGGGCTCTTGTACAGTTGTTATGTGTCATAGGTGACTTGATGATACATAACAAAAACAAAAATAATAATACAAACAAATTTAATTGTATTTTTTCCTTGACTTACTTAGTATTGCTCATTGATTCTCCTTTCATTTCTGCTTTTACTGTCTCCCAGTCCTACTCAGCGCTAAGAAGACCCTTGGGCTCTTCTCTGTTCTGGAACTCCTGGCACTCAAATACCCATTTTCCTAAACCAGATTGCCAAACATCAACTGTCTATAATCTTTAGCATTTTTAAAATAGCTACAGACCACCTGTAATACTATCCCCCCCAACTGCTTAACTTTTTAGTGAAAGCATTTGAAAGGATCTATTTGTATCACTATTACACTTAGCCGACTAATGCCATTCATTAGAAAATTGCAAAAGAGTATATCAACCTAAAAACACGTCTTTGATGGAAGAAACCTGGTTAGTATGCCGATTAGAGTAAACAGGGTTTATTGAGCAGGAAGCTGCTGTTTATCTAAAATGGAAATAAATGGTGAGGGGACCTGTGTTTATTCCGTGACCATCCTCACATGATGCTTAGATAAGAAGGGTCTTGCTCTCTATTTTCATTGTTTAAACCTATTGATTGTTTTCTTGTGTTTGAGGAAAAATGATCTCTGAAGGCTGGACTGGATTATTCAAATTGGAAAAGTGTTCCTATCTCACTGATAAATTCAGCTAAGACATGTTGATATGAAAAACTTGCCTAAGTTTAGTTTCTGTGTGAAGCTGCTACTACCTGTCAGTGGCTTTCTGCTGAATTTTTATTTGGTCCTTGGTTCAGGAAATCCATTTTTACTCCTGGTATCTGTAAAAACATTTTAATAATACCATACTTGAAAGAAATAATTAAACAAGCAATCAGACAAACAAAAGCAAATCTAGTCTCATTCAGCATAAATAGGAGAACATTGTCAAAAAGAAATGTCAAATTATGAAAATGAAAGTCTATCCCCATGTATCACCCAGCTTCACAGGCCCTGCAGTCAACCCCAGGTTAGGAAGTTTTCCTCTTGTTGATCTTTCAGGACTCATATAAGGATGGCAAACAGTGAACGTTCTCAGAAATAAAATTTTTATTTAAAACTAGGATTTCTCATTCTAGTGCTGTTCTTGGGCTCGCTCGCTCTCAAAATGCCACTGTCTCCCAAGGTCCTTATCAAGGGAACGTTTTTTCCCTCAGGACTGAGCTGGAGGGAACAGAGAAGAAATGCAGATTGCAGCTGTGACTCCACTGACCTTGCTGGGAGTAAAACAATTTGCTGGAAAAACAACAATATTTAGCACCAACCCTGAAGTCACTCGTCTTAATTCAAGTTGTCTAAGTTCTTGAAAATTGAAGTCACGAGGATACAAACTCTTGTCAATTCAGAGCCTATGCTTGCGGGTGGTCTTGGAAAGAAAGATGGGGGTGGAGAGAAAGCTCTCATTTCACACTCTTGGAATAAATAACTAGGGTACCAGCACATTTTGCCACGTCTCAACCTCATTACTTTGAAAATACAAGCTTTTATTCTCCCCACTGGCTATACATTTTGACACCAGATTCCCTGATTACACCGTTACAATGAATAATCAAAATCCAAGCCGCTGCCCTCAAGTCAATTTCTACTCATAAGTATTGTCCACTTGGTTTCCAAGGCTCTAAACTCTTATAGGAGGAAACTGGTTTTCTCCCCGGAAGTGTCTGGTAGATTTGAACCACTGACCTTTTGGTTAGCATCACAACACATAGTGCAGTCCACCATTAGAACCCGAGATGTCCTGTAGACTCTGGGAAAGACTGTGTACCTCATGCAATGATTTGCATGAAGTACAAAAAAGGAGTGCATGGGACCTAATACCTATGATGCGTCAGATTGCTCACAGAGACCTTGGCCATTTGACTCTCTCGTGCTCCCGGGAGGAAGAAGGTCAGGCTCCGTGGACAAAGATGCCCAGCCTGGGTGGCCCAATGGGGTCACAGAGCCTGACTCAACCTTGGAGGCCCGATGGAGTCACTGAGTCTGACCCAGCCTGGGAGGCCCGATGCGGTCACAGAGTGAAATTTCTCTGACAACAGCGACTCACACTTACAGCAGGTCCCAGTTACTACGTAGCCTGGAGAGGGCTCACCTCATGGAAAGGATTCCTGCTTACAGAAGTGAGCAGGGCAATGTGCTAAGTGTAGTTGTCCTTAAAAAACTGGGAATTCTCCTAATTCTCAGAAAAACAAAACCCCCATCTGCCTCTCCCCTCTGCCTTTGCCTGGCACAGGAGTTCATTCTGCCTTTGCCTGGCACAGGAGTTCATTACAACTAAATTTCTGACCAGGGAGCACTGATGGTCTGGTGGTAAGAAATTGTGCTGCAATCTCAGAGGCGTATGGTTCAAATCTATCAGCTGGTACTATTTACAGCATCTGAAAACCCAGTGGAGGGTCAGCTATGGGTCAGTTCCAACTTGATGGCATGTAACAGGCCTCTGGCCAAGTTCATTTAGCCTTCTGGGTGACCAATGGTCAGTCCTACGTTTGTTGTTGTTAATGATTGCCTTTGAGTCAAGCACAACTCACAGCAACCCTCTGACCAACAGCTGTCGACATCTATTAAAGTTCATAGAGTTTCTGCAGGCATGTTGTTCAGGAAGTGGATGTATCAGGTTAGGACAGATTGCTCTCCTTTTTGTGAGATAAATAGAAACTATGTCCCAGTCTCTACTCCGCTCCCTTCCCTTCTCTTTCCTCCTCCCTTACCCTTCTCAGAGCAAAAAGGCTGTGCCCCTCCACAGCTGAAAAATCACAGTCAAAGGCAAGAGAGAGTCCAGTTTGGTCACCCCCTTGCTGTGTGTCCTAGTTGTGGGATTGCTTAACTTTTCTGAACGCTCATTTATTTGTATATAAAAAAAGGAAGTCACAGTACCTGACCTCGTGGTTACTGCGATGACTAACCATGCTTATATTCAAGGGTCTTTAGATATCTCCCAGAGCAACAGCTGCCTTCCCCCTGTGCTGGGAAGGCTCTTTCATTTCGCCCTTTTATAAGACCAGTTCCAACGGAGTCAGTTCAGATTCATGGTGATTCTAGGTGAGCCCAAGTAGGGCTGTGCTTGCCAGTAGGGTCTTTGCTGCCTGAATTTTTACAAGTAAGTCGTGGGGTCTTTGTTCTGCAGCATTTCTGTAAAAATCCTCCAGTCTCCTGGTCTACACTGAACCTATTAACCATTTGTACCACTGACAGGCTCCTTAATCCCTTTATAATAGAACAGAAGTAAAACTCTAACTCACTGCCATTGGGTCACTTTGGACTCAATGATGCTCCAACAGCATCTGAAGCTGTAAATAGTAACGTCTAGACCCTGGTCATCTTCCGCCTGGTTAACCCACAGGCAGAGGACTGTGCCACCAGAATGTTTTCTTCCCCACAGCAATCCTGATCTTTGCCTTCAAATGTTTAGAGAAAGAAAATAAAAGTCCGCTCTCCTCTGGATGAGCTACTTCGATTCCGCAGTGGAACATGCTTACAGTCTACTACTCAGGATTTCCTCAGCCGAATCTGCAAAGGTTCGTCGTGGAGGATGGAAAGAACACTCTGGCACCGTCCAGATGACTGGACACACTCCGCAGGTGTCCGCGCACCCTGTCCTCTCCAGGGTTCAGTTCACCACCGCTGCAGACACTCCTTTCTGCATCCCAACACTTGTGGTCTGCACTAATCCCAGAAGCATAAAAAGAACTAAGGACTCTCGTTATAGACTGTTGGCTCACAAGATGTGCTGTCTGCTGTCCTCTCTGCACTCCAAAGACACAGGAAACTGCACATTTGCTCAAAAGCAAAGTCCAAGGCTAGGAAGACGCTGGACAGCTGAGGACCTTCTGGCTACACAAACACCTAATCAAGATGCTCTACTGTCTGCAGATGGATTGTGGCGATTTCTGAGCAGAAAGATTCTAGGATCCTCAAGCCAATGGTGTATGCCACGTCGGTGAAATATTCTCTGTAATAAAATGCCACACGATATGATATTGCTTGGGAGAAAGTTTATATTGCTTTCTTTGACTTTAGGCATTTTCTTTCTTCTCCACCCTCCCTCCCCACTCCGCCCCCACCACCTTCTTCCATTTATTCATCAAACATTTGAGCTGATAACTAGGTGGGCAGGGAAGAAGTCTCAGGGTGGGTCTTCAAGGAAATGTTTCATTACATCCTCAGACATGGAGATTAAAGCTGGGGGGCGGGGGAGATCCGTTTATTCTAAATATCTTAATTAGGTAGTCTGCAGTTACGTCATCAATAATACAGTTAAGGTTCTTAAAAGAATGTTTTGCACTTAATGATTTCTGAGTACTTTAAGACCCTCACCATCTGAGGCAGGTACTTGTATGAGCTTCATTCTACACATGGAGAAAACAGAGTTAGAAAGAACCAGGTCATTCTGCTCTAAATCACTAGGTAACTCATGGCAAAGCTAACACTGACCACATGAATGATGTGAGCCTAAATCTGAGCTCGGTTGTTACTGATTCCGTGTGTGGGTGGTTTGATCTTTGCAAGGATTGCTCTGCTGCTTAACTCTCCAAACTCACTTTAGAGTTCCCCGTTCACGTACTTGTTCGACTGATAGACAATCTGGCATCTTCATCTGTTTCACTCCATAAATGTTACGCCATTCTCTCTTTTCTCTCACTTTAGTTTTAATTGCAGAGGTTATCCAGCTTCTGTAATAAGACAAGCTGTATCTCATACTGACACATTACCACTCTTTTCACTGTCTTACTATGATCCTCTCTCTCTCTCTTTCTTCGTCATTGCCACAAAGTTGCTGCCAACTCATAGTTGAACCTCCATTAAGTTTCCAGGCTGAAAATGCTTAAGAGTCTTTCCTTCTCAGATCTGCCATAGATTTTCAGTTGCCATGGAGGAACAACTTTTGGTTTGAAGGGTGATAAATCAGCCCATGACAGAAGTCATTTTCATTCTTACATGAATGTTACAAAAGATCAACTACAGACTTTATATTTGTATGTTGTTGGTCTTTTTATTTAGGACAATCTGGTGGCCTAGTATGTAAGGAGATGGGGTTGTGCTGCCACCCCCAAGGCAAGCAGTTCATATCCACAAGGTGCTCCAAGAGAGAAGGATGAGTAATCTCCTCCAGTGCCTTTTTTAAATTAATTTATTTATTTTTCATTTCAATGAACATCTACAGAGAGTTTGGAATTCCATTCATTCATTGTTGCACCCTTCTCTCCCCGCCCCCCGTTAGCTCCTCTCCTTGAAAAGCAAAAGAAAAACTCCCTCACTGGTACACAGTCACACCCCACACTTCCCCCAACCCCACCCCAACCCCAAATATAATCCACTCTGCAACCCTCATTCCGTACTCTTACGATAAACATAATGCCCTATAATATGATACTTTTAAACTATTCTCTCCCCCATAGACTTCAAAGCCCCAAACATATTTCATCCAGTTTTCCTCAGTCTTACCCCCACCCCGTATCAGCCTCATTCTACAACAGTGGTACCATATAGCATTTGTCCCTTTGTGACTGAGATACCTCACTCAGCATAATGTCCTCCAGGGTCACCCATTTTGAATAATATTGCATGAGTGCCTTTTCCGGCTTCTGAAAATCAGTAGGATGGTCAGCTAGGAATTGGTCCCAGCTAGGAGGCAATGGCTTTTTCTAACTTTATTTTCTGAAAATGTAGATTTTGGACTGATGGGAAAGAATGTAAGATCTTCATTGTCCTTCTTATTTTGCCCTAAATATGTAACAAAGACAACATTGACTTTTTACTTCCCAAGAGGTTAAGAAACAACTCACTTGCTTACCATCCACTTATTAGTTTTTATAACCATTTTTTTTCTGCCAAAAAGTGAAAGAAATTTTAACTTGAATGCTTGGATTATAAGTGAATTTGGCACCAGAAACTCTTAAAAATATCCATTTCCTTCCTAGTTTAGTATTAGCATTCCAAATTTCCATCCTGCATCCAGGCTTAGCTAGTGCCTGCTTCACAGGATTTGACAACAGTGTTGTGCTTTATTAGGTTATGTCATGTTATGTTACTGTGCTATGCTAGGAAATACAATAATATTATCAACACTGTAACTGAGCATTTTAGTGTCCTGGAAATGATAGAGGGAAACGAAATGAGCCTAAGTAGATATCTCTTTATGTCACTGTTGCTGTCAAGTCCTGTCAAATTTCTCTGACTCATAACTACCCCATATACAAGAGGAAAAAGCCACAACCCAGTTCACCATCCTCGTGGCCACTGCTATGGGGAGCCCGTGGTTACAGCTACTGTATCAATCTAAGTGAATCTGTGCCTGTTTTTTTTCCTTCCTGTGAAATGAAGCTAACACAAACACCTGCCTCAGATGATGACATAATGACGTTAATGTGCTCAGAAGTCATTAAGTACAAAATGGATTATCATAGGACATTAACTATGTTATTGATGATATAGCTACATGCTACCTAAATTAAAAATCTACAGTGTTTCTTGAAAGCAAAGCAATAACAGAGGTAGATGTGAAAAAAAAATTAAAAACAAAACAACTCACAAATGGATTCAGTAAAAAGTGATAAAGCAAAGTAATCAAAGAAAAAAAAAATCTGAACTCATCGTTGTCCGGTTATGATCAACTCATCCCTGCTCATCCAGCAGGTTTTCCGAGGCTTTCAATCAGTCAGGAAGAGACTGCCCAACGTTCTTCCTGTAGAGACAGTCTCATAGATTCAAGCATCTTTGTTCACGATGGTAGATGCAAGCTGCTGGAGAGAGGCAGTGGTACCTTCCACACTTCTAAGGATCATTCTGTCTGCATTTCTTCCAAGACAGATTTGTCTTTCCTTCTGACAAGTATAATCAATACTCTTCGGCAACATTAAAATTGATGAAAGTTATTCAAGTGTTCAGGTCTTTTGTACATAGAGTTGTTATGAGTCATCTACAACTCAACAACACTTAACAACAACAACACCACTAAAATTTACAGAAGTAAAATTTTTGCTGTTGTTATAAGGGGGCGGGGGTAACAATAAAAAAAAAAAAACTCAAACTGAAAACCCTGAGTCCGTACTGACTTACAGCTGACCATTCAGTAGGTTTACAAGAGTATGAATAGCATAGGAGAAGACTGACCATCTTTTGTCCTCAAAGTTGCTGGTAGATTCAAAGCCCCAATGAGATTTGATTCTTGTGTTCACAGTGCAGCTCCCTGCCTGGGACCTGGGACACCAGAGGTCTTTTTGCTGTTGTTGTTGTTGTTGTTACATACCCTTGAGTCCGAAGGACCCAGAGCTGACCTTCTAGTGGGTTTTCTGAGGCAACAATTCACATGGAAGGAGACTTCCCATCTTCCGCCTGTGAAGTAGCTGGTGGATTCAAACCAAGTACCTTTGCATTGGCAACGTAATTCTTTAGCACTAAACCACAAGAGCTTTCTAAAGAGCCATATGAAGTGACTGAAAAGACAATGGCTTGAGTTCTATGCATCTTTGCTTGTTAAAACCTAAAATAGGTTTTGCGAGCAGATTTCTCAAATATAGCACTCCCTTTACATGCCTCTGGAAACTATGAACTTTGAGAAATGATGATAGTTATAGAAAGGCTTCAGGCCTTTTGTTTCATAGGGTTGCTACGAGTCATGCTCAATTCGGCAGCAATCAAAAACAACAATATAATTCCTTGACTGCCACTTCCATGGACATTGGTAGTGGATTCGAAAAAGAGAGTATTTTATGAGTGAAAATGCAGCTCGACAAAATGGACAGCTGGTCAGGAATGACTCCACACCTGTGTTGCGTGGTGGGTCTGCTGCCACCACTTCTAATCCTCATGACAATGTCAGGTATGGATATAGATACAACAGTTGAAGCAACTGCAACTGACATGACTGATGTAGATGCAGCTTCATTAAAACAACATGTAATCGAGCTAAATGGTCATGCATTCAATTGCTGTGGCATTAATAGCTGGCTCTGGTTTCACTGCTAGAGGCAACCTAAGCTCTCAAAAATATTTGTCGGAACAGCTAGAAATATAAAGAATTTGCAAACTTAAAAAAAAATAGAAATTCTTAACAACTTCACTCTTTCTCCCTTTTGCCATAAAACTGCTTATTAGTTGAATTATGAGGATTTTTGTTTTCTTTTTATTGAGGTATAATCCATCTTAATCTGTTAGCACTTGGAGCCATCCTTGTTTTCAGTAAGCAAGGCTGTGTTGTTTGTGGATCGTTGATAAATCCCCATCTGATCCTGGTTCTGCATCTTCTCCGTTTAGTCTTGGCTCTTGGATCATTTATGAGCATGCAGACTGTTGAAAGGATACAGCCCTGTCACACAGTTCCTGATATTAAACCACCTAGAGTCTCCTAGTTCTGTTTTAAAGGCTACCTCTAAAAGGTGTGATATACAGGGTCCACAGGAGAAAAATGAAATATTCTGGAATTCTAACTTTTTGTAAAATTGCCCATAATCTTTTCAATGGTTTTCTGTGACATTTGTCTGACACCAGATGTTTCATTTTAAATGATTGGAAGATCCCTACTAATGAATGCTACAACCATTTTTTTAATTATCTTCAAATTTTTATTTACTTGTGATATTAAAAAGTCTAGATTACTTCAGATCATTTTTTTAAAAAATCAAGAGAGAAATACATATATAATCTATATGCCTATCTCTCGCTCACTCTATCATTGTTGTTGTCATGTGCAGTTCAGTTTCTTGCAATTCATAGCGACCCTATGTACAACAACTCTGAACCCTGCTCTATCCTGTGCCAACCTTACTGTCTCTGATGCACCTACAACCATTATCTCAGTCCCTGAATCAATTCATCTTATTGAGAGTCTTCCTCTCCTGCATTGTCCCTCCACCCTCCCAAGCTTGATGTCCCTCTCCAAGGACTGTTCCCTTCTTGCAACAGGTCCATAGTATGTCAGGTGAAGTTTCTAAGGAGCAGCCTGGTTGCACCTTCTCTAGTATGACTGAAACTGTTTGTTCTCCTGGCAGTCCATGGTATATTCAATACCCTTCTCCAGCACCACAGCTCAAAGACATCAATTCTCTCTCTCTCTCTCTCTCTCTCTCTGTGTGTGTGTGTGTGTGTGTGTATGACTCATAGCATCCCTATGAATAAAAAGCCTGAGAAATTGGGAAAGAAATGAAGAGGAGATAAAGCCTATAAGGGGCAGGGGTATCTGGAAGGACATCAGAAACAAAGCTGTGTCTAAAACGTGAAAATCCAGCTACTCCTGATTTCCCCAGTAATTTACACAACTCTTTGGAAAAGCTTTGGACATTCTGCTCAGGTCTGTTGTTAACAGAACATGGACTGATAATTTGCACCAGTTTTCTATGCATTAAGTGACGGGCAGACACCATCTGACATCTGGAAAGAAGCATAGCTCCTTCACCCAGGGAATTAGGAGCAAGGACTGGAGAGCTAGATCTCGGAGTCTTCCAGTGAGAGTATATAATAAATGGGGATCTCTCATTTGTAACCAGTACTCTACCAGCTCCAGATTTTCACCAAGACACTCTAGTCCACAGGGCTCGTTCTCCGGAGGTGGACAACTAAACCACGGCTGTGCTTCGCTGGCGGTTCTAATCCACCAGCTGCTCTGTGAACATACACGGGCAAAGGTCTCTCGCAAATAACAGCCTCGCAAATCCAGTGGAGGGTCAAACTCACAAGTCAGTTCTGACCAAACAAGCGATGAGAGAAAGAACTTAGTAAATATGTCCTTGATTGCTACATTAAAGGCTTAGCTGTGAGGGTGAGACAGAAAAGCTTATCAGAAAGCCTGGCACACTGTAGCTATGCTTGCTTGGTGAGTGATTAAAAAGTTTAAAATGAAATCGTTCACACATAATAAGTCATCGACATTCTAGTATTTGGACACGGGACAACAGGACTCCACTACGTTCTACCTCAAGCCCAGGCAAGGTCCTGATGAATACACCATCCTCTCCCTGGCTTTTCCTGCGCTGCCCTCCTGGTCCTGGTTAATGAACCCGGAGGACCTGCAGACATCCTCTGAGCTTATGAGAGTTGGCAAGCCCCTGGCCCCCTTCTGTGCCCGTGACTGGCGCTGCCAAGCGTACCCTCTGCCTGTGATCCCCCAGCTTTGGCAGGAAGCGCACAGCTTCTCCCTGTAATTAAGCTGAGAGTCTTTGCTGCACGTGGCAGCTGCGAAGACACATTCTCTTTACAGTTAGACACTGTACTGTTTATCAGTCCTGGACTTAATTTTAAATACATTTTGGTGGCCCTTGTCCCTCCACTGCACCTCAGTTGCTCCAGGAGACAACATATGGCCCAGTAATTCTTAAAAGCTCATTTACGGGCCATTCTCAGGCACTTCCTGCTGGCCTTTGGAACAGATCCTTGTTTGTGACTGCAATTTTGCTTATCCTCCTGCCAAATGTTTCCTCCAAAACCAGCAATAAAACCGCAGGATCCAATAAGTCATGGTCATCAGAATGGCTTAATGAGAGTGAGCTTGACAATCAGAGTTGTAACAGCAATGAGCATCACAGACTGCATACCTTCAGTGTAAGGACAGCCAGTGCAGGGCACCTTTGTAGCTTATGGGAAATTCTCCAAATATCATAGAACTGGGGACAGTCTCAGAAGCTATCTCACACTAAGCTATTTGTCAAAAAACCACCACAAACCCCTTCTAGTATGCACAAAAACAACTTGGTGCTTCCCAGAGAAGGATGAAGCCAGCGTGTACAATGGTCTGATAAAGCTGAGAAAATATTTATTGGTGACATGTATGATTACCTTATTGAATAGACCTGGCCTGAAAGTAACCATGTTACATCATGTTTCATATCCCTCCAAGATCTTTGAAATGTAGGCTGAATAGTTAAAAAAGACAATGCTTAAAGCCCTTTCAAGTGAGTTGACAACTCCCTTAAAGATATCATAAGATGTATGTGTGTCATTATATAGTATTTAAATTTGAATTATTAACAAAAACATGGGAACTACCCACCCGTTGCAATCAGTGTGTTTTGAAAGCCACCATGACTTGTTTGACTTTTAGAAACACTGATATTTCTTTTGTATCAGCTAATAGGAAACCCATTGTAATCATAAAAGGTATCGTGAAATTATGTTACAAGTACATGTTATTTAAGTGGAAATGAAGTAGGACTTTATGAAAGTATCAGTCGTCTTATCAACAGAATGCTATAATGACTTCTGATTAACACTGCAGACATGATTGATGTTAAAGGGGGTGTGCAGTGTTGGCAATGCGACATTGAAAGATTCAATCCACAGCATGTTTTGTAACAGCTTTTATGATCATTAAAAAAAAGATAATGACAATATAATGGAAGCTTTCGGTAATAATACTTTAAAAAATAACCTTCAACTATCACCTGTTTTTCTTGTTTTAAATGTCATTGCTTTTTGTTGTTAGATTCCCAACACATAACTACCTGATAAATAATACCCCTTATTTTTATTAAGTAACATTGACATTTTTGTAAACTCAAGCCATGAAAAGCTTCCAAGTGGAGGCAGTAGTTTTGGGGAACAGTGCCTATGTATGGGTTGTCAGTACGTGACATCGAGTTGATTCTAACCATATACAAAACAATAAAGGAAGGTGCTATATTCTCTCTCACTGTGGAAGCCACTGCAATTCATCTTCACTTTTCCACTCATTTTCCAGATAATTGATTATAAAGTCTTTTGCATTAGACATCCCTCCTGACAACATATTCCACGCAAGGGGCATTCTGGGTACACTGCCTGCATGGTAGATTCATCCAGTCTTCTTGCTGTTCACACTTAACTCATTTTCATGGAGTTGAACCAGTTCATCTCGGATTTGGCATGAGGTTTTGGAGGCTGTATATCACCCAGGAGGTTGTGGTCCATCTCACTCACACAGAGCGCTTAGTGGGTTTTAACCACAGAAAGGCTTGGCATTTGTGTTAGCAGAGTTATTCCACGTGGACCGTGCCATCATCGTAGCTCTGGCAGCTCAGAATGCGGTCAATAATCTTCACCGCCACCGCAATCCAAACGCATTCATTCTTTAGTCTTCTAGTCTTCTTCTTTATCCAACTTCACATACACATTGCTGGTTGCATGCGCTCTCAAGTCGATTACAACTCATAGTGACTCTGAACAACTCTTTGCAACTTACTCTATACTTAGGCAACTTCACCGGTGGCTCAGGGGTAGAAAGGCAATCTCTTCCAGTGCCACGTCCAGTACTGGAAACCCACTGGAGGATTAGCTGTGAGTTGGTTCCAGTTCAACAGCAGTAAGTTGTTTTGCTTTCTTTCTCAAATTCCCAAATTAACAAAAATCTAATGACTATTGTCCCAAGATTAACTGACGAAGCAAAGGAATGCAATTGAGAATGAAGATACTCTTGTTCAAATAATTGTATTATTAAAGGTAGTGTCGGCACGTTGCCAGTTGGCCTGGTGTTACCCTTTGATTGATGGCAGTTCTATGCACAATGATATTCAATATTTTGGGGCCCTCCACATGATTAGATATGGATCAAACTACTGCTTTCCATAAACTTTTTAATTAATTTTTTAAAAAATATTTCACCAGACCTTCCTTGCTAGTTTTTCTTCACTTGTGATATCCAATATGACTTGTTCAGCAACACAGCAACACAGAAGTTACCAAAAGATATAAATGGTGGCTACACACTGAGTAGTTCTCATTTTCATTGCCCTCAAGTAGGAATCAGCTCAGAGTGAGCCTGCAGTGGGTTTTCAGATGCTGTAAATCTCACAAAAGGAGATTGTCCAGCTTCCTCTCATGGGACATTTGGTGGATTCCGACCACCAGAGAGGTGGCCACCTCTGACGGAGCACCTTTAGATTAGAACGCGGGCCCCAGGGCTCTCACAGGAGGTACGATGGTTAGGGACCCAAACCAGGTGGAGTTGCTAAATTTACACGGCGTATTCGGTACATTTATTTCTGTGAACTCTTACTTTTCATAAATACTAAAGCAAAGTATGAAAAAGAATACTTCTTTTGAAAGTAATGCAGTTAGTAAAGATAAAAACAAAATAATAAAAACTGTGAATACTTCAAATAGAATCATTCACCTATAAAAATTTTATTGAAATAGAATGTGCTATCAAATTTGTATTTATAGAGTAGTATATCTGAGCTAAACATCAGCCAGAAAAAAAGTAGTTCTGTCATATCATCACTCTGAGATGTCATATTATAATAATCACCCTGAGCTGAGCCCCGAGTCTTTTCTATGCTGCATTCTTTACCTTACATACTTTACCTTCATTATTTTATTTAAGCTTCACTTGTTTGTTTCTTTTCTTCCTTTTTTTCTTCTTTATTTCTTGTTGTGTGATTTTGAGTTAGAACTGACTCATAGCTGAGCCTCCAGTGGATTTTCAGAGATAATTTAATCACATGAGAGGAGACTGCTAATCTTTCTTTCATGGAGCAGCTGGTGGATTCGAACCATGTGTCTTTGGTACAGCAGTGCAACTCATTACCACTCAGCCACCAGAGCTCCTTTATTTCTTGCTGCTGCTGTTATGTGCCATCGAGTCACCTGCAACTCACAGCAATGCTCTGTCCAGCAGCTCTGATCCCTGCCCTATCCTGAGCCTCTTTCACTGTCTCCAACACTCTCACCCCATTGCCACAGTCACTGTCTCAATGCATTTCATCCGGGGTCCTTTTCTCCTGTGATTTCCCTTCATCCTTCCAAGCATAATGTCCTTCTCCCAGGACTGGTCCCTTCTGGCAATATGCCCAATGAATGCGAGACATAATTACAAAACCCTTTCCTCCGAGTAGCAACTCGTTTGCATCCTCCCCTAAGATAGATATATTTGTTCAATACTTTTGGTATGTTCAATACTCCTCACCAGCACCACAACTCAAAGGCATCAATTCCTCTATGATCCTTAGTCATTTTCAACCCTCTGATGCACAGCAAGCAATTGGTACTGATAGACAGATTGTTTTATCTACTTCTGTAAACCATCTGGTCAACCTTTCCTCATCAATTTCATTGGCAATGTTAAAGCACTGCATGCGTGCGTGCGTGCGTGCGTGCGTGCGTGCGCGCGTGCGCACACACACACACACACACAGAGTTCTCACGTAACTATCCACAGTTCTGCTCTCCACCCTGCATCAACATGTGCTTCTTTAGTCTTACCTCCTATTTACTACTGGGAGAACTCCTTCTTTCCTCAAAGACCACTTCTTCCATGAGCTTTAATTCTGGCCCCAATACTAAAAGGACTTCATTCTATCCTGAATTCTGAATCATCGACATATCTCTTTATTTTTAAAGCATTTCTGTCAGCATATCATCATTTACCCTCTAAACTGTTTGCATGTTCTACCTAAAATTCTGCTCCCATCCATTGCGAATTCTATAGTTTTTGCACAATTATACACATCCTAAGGTACTCTAATATATTTCTTTGTTTTTTCCAGATTGGTGGGCTGGCTATTATTATTGTTGTTGTTATTTTATATTGGTTTGCATTTGGAAAGTCAGCTGTCAGGAACTTCTCCAGAGTACTGAAGAGCAACAACGTCAGGCTGGAGACTAAGGTGTGCCTGATCCGGGCTATAGTCTTCGCATTTTTGTGCTACGTATTGGAGAGCTGGACAGTGACAAGGGATGACAGAAAGAGAACTGATGCCTCTGAGCTGTGGTGCTAGAGAAGAGTGTTGCATATACCATGGACTGCTAGGAGAACCAACAGGTTGTCCTGTAGAGGGTGAAACTGGGCTGCTCCTTGGAGTCAAGGATTCTGAAGCTCCGTCTGACATATTTTGGGTATGTTGCAAGGAGGGACAAGTCCTCATAGTCCTTGGACATCATGTTTAGGAGAGTGGAGGGATGGCACAGGAGAGGAAGATCCTCAATGAGATGGATCTATTGGGGCGATTGGGGTAGTGGGACTAGGTGTGTTGGAGACAATGAGGTTGGCACAGGATAGAGCAGGGTTTAGGTCTCTCTAAATTTCCAGTTTTTTATCAACCTTAAAAAATGTATTACTAACCCTTTAAGTTAAGCCTATTAGATATATTATTCTATGTATTAATAAAATGTTCTGGTAGCCTCATGGCAAGACGCTGCACTGAAATCTCAAAGGCACGTGGTTCAAGGTCACCAGCTGCTCTGCAGAAAGAAAAGATGGGCAATGTCCTCCTGTGCAGTTAACTGTCTCTGAAAACCTACTGGTGGGTCAGCTATGGGTTGGCTCCAACTTTACAGGGTTGTTGTTGTTGTTGTGTGCCGTCAAGTCACCTGTGACTCATAGCGACCCTATGTACAACAGCCTTAAACCCTGCTCTGTCCTGTGCTAATCTCACAGTCTCCGACACACCTATCCCAATTATCCGTCACTGAATCAATCCACCTCATAGAGGGTCTTCCTCTCCTGTCCTGTCCCTCTACCCTCCCAATCATGATGTCCTTCTCCAAGGGTTGATTCTCCTGGCAACAAGTCCAAAGTATGTCAGACGAAGCTTCAGAATCCTTGCCTCCAAGGAGGAGCCTGGTTTAAACCTCTCTGGGATAAACCTGTTCATTTTCTTAGTAGTCCATGGTGTATTCAATATTCTTCTCCAACAACACAGCTCAAAGGCATCAATTCTCCTTCTATCCTTCCTATTTATTGTCTGGTTCTCTGACACATAGCAAGTGATTGCAAAAATCATTGCCTGTATCGGATGCACTTTAGTCTCCAGAGCGACATAATTGCTCCTCAGTACTTTGAAGATGTCTCTACCAGCAGACTTTCCCATTGCAATACATCTTTTAATTTCCTGGCTGCTGGTGCCAAGAGTGTTGATTGTGGAATACAGAGCAATACATGATATGTTTGTTCTAAGTTTTATTTAACTTCTGCTCTTGATATATTTTGTCAGGTTTTCCCCCAGATATTTTAATTATGTTTTAATCTAATATAAATATTTAATACCAGCTTGCCAGTGCCTATGTACTCTTTGGGTCTCACTGATCCTTACTCACTAAGCTTTAGTACACCAACTTCCCTCAATATCTTGAAAATACCCTCCATATTTCCACACTTCTGTTTTTACTATAGCTTTTCCTTCTGTAAAGAATACGCTCTCTGTCTCATACTCCTCTAGCATAGCTGCCTCCAATGGATAAAGTTGACAGTCAATTATTTTCACCCATAGCTTCCATTAGAAGGCAAAACATAATCACTTACCATCAAATAGATCCCAACTACCTGAGACCCTGAAGACAGAGCCTGTGCAGATCTACCCTTTGAGTCTCCAAGACTATCTCACTGCAGAGCTGCTTGTCTTGTCTTTCTCTGAGGAATCAGTCATTGAGTCAGAATTTATAACGTTTCAGTTAACAGCCACTAACTGCAAGTTCAACCACTGCACCCGAGGGCTGCTTCATTAGGCACGGTAACATTGTTCTAACAGAGACACTGAAATCCAATGCTTCAAGGGCCGTAAAATTTGCTTACTTCTATTTCGTAATCATCTCCCTGGGAGGCCCAAATCATTTGCCTAAAATGCTAAAAGTTGACTGTTCTAACCCACTCAGAGACACCATGGGATAAAGCCATGGTGAACTCCTTTTCTGATGACCAATCACATCTCAAAGCCGCTGGGCTCTAGAAGTTCCTGACTCACGGTGACTTTCCATTGTGCTTTCAAGGCTGTGAGTCTGTAAGCAAAGATACCCCCTCATCTTCTCCTCCCTTAGAACAGCTGGTAAATTCAAAGCACCAATGTCTTGAATTCTCCATGAGTCAGAATGACTTGACTGCAGTGGCTTTGATTTTCCCTTTTTCTTTAATATTCTAGAGTGGACATTGCAGATCAGCTCCGTGGTTCATTTTCTGTGCAGTCATTTATTAAGGGGAGTTCTCATGGCCTAAAGAGCTGCACTCACAACCCAAAAGCTCAGTTTCGAAACCACCAGCTGCCCTGAAGGAGAAAGATGAGCAATTTGCTCCCGTTAAGTTTATGGCCTCAAAACCCTCAGCAGAGTCAGCTCTGAGATGCTCCTGACTCTACAGCATGAGAGAAAACAACAATAAAATCAACAATCATTTAAGGACCTAAGCAGCTGTTGAGTTTTTAAATCTTCAACAAATAGTTCCAAAGACTTCTCATTGCCGATCCAGGTGATGGTGTGTGGCGAGTGAATGGGGAGCACAGCATGTTACAGAGTTTTCTTCTGAAGCGTAATTCAAATTCATTGCTGTCAATCTAGAACTGGCTCGTAGCTGCCTCTGCAGTGGGCATTCTGAGGCTGTGGATCTTACGAGAGGAGCTTGCTCATATTTGTCCTGCAGAGCTGCCGGGGAATTCAAACCTTCTGCGGTGCCACCTTTGCAGTAATAAGCAGAGCTTGCTAACGATTATACCACCAGAGCTTCCTGTTTCTCAAACATTTTGTCATTGTGTACCATCGAGTTGGAACAAACTCAGAGCTGAGCCTCGGGTTTTCAGAAACAGTAGATCACACGGGAAGAGATTGTTCCTCTTTATTTAAGGGAGCATCTGGCAGATGTGAAAGGTGTGCTTTGGGATTGACAAAGCTATTTCATCCCAATAGAACATCAGAGCCCCGTCCCAAACACATCGCGGTGGAAATTTGAGTCTTTATTTCTGCATACAATACTCAGATGAAAAGGAATCTGGGAATGTACTCAGTGGTTTTAATCTGTCTCATTTACAAGTTCATTACTATTGAAGAATAGAAGATGAATGTTGGCAGATGAGTAGCCCTCTCCACTCCAGAACCCTGCAGTGATTTGTATATCATATATTCTTAACTGTTTTTAATCTGTCTTTCTGTATTCTTACTAGATGGTAACTCTAATAAGGGAAAGGTACACACTGTTTTATTTACCAATATGGGTTTTGTGCTTAATAACCTTCCTATATTATGGTGGATACTCAATAAATATTTGCTGTAGGAATTAGTGAATTGATATTAAAGAAGAGAAAATGGAAATCTAGAGATATTAGATCATTTCTTCATTCTTTGAGACTGGGAGACAATATTGTAGTAATACATAAGAATATATAATACATAAAAAGTTATACTTGAGGTATGTGTCTTAACAATTCTTTATTTTTAGAATTCTTTCATTCATTTAGTATTCATTCATGTGTTCATTTAAAAGTAGATCATAAAATGACTATATGAGCCCTTTCTGGAGTCTTCCTGTGAGTGGCTGATTGTAGAAGAGTCGGTCTATGCTCACAATAGGGTTAGTGTAGCCACTGCATGCAGGGGCAGGCCACAAGTTTTAATTAAATCAGAAATGTTTCGGTGATTTTGGTTTTGTTTCCTTCATGATGTAAATACTGTTTCCTGGACCGTGCTATTGGTACTCTTTAATGCTAAAGTCAACTTTATCTTCCAATGTTAAAGGCATCTCCTCTGCATTGAACTATCAGTGTCAATGCAAAGGAGTGGTTAAATTCACCCTGAGCTAGTTCAATTATGTGTAAAATCTTACTATTTTAATTTTTATGCAATCTGATGAGTAGATAAGCTCATATTTAAAATTATTAAAGCACGTTTATTGTAACCAGAATTGTTATGTATTAATACTGCAGTTTTCAATAAAGATTGATTTGTGTTGCAAAGAAAAAACTGACTATGTGAAGACCTAGATCTAGAGGAGATAGAAAAGGTCTCTTTCGTCTCATTGATTTAGTCACATAGAAGCCCTCCTTACACCATTCCACTCTACATTTTCACAAATAGCGGGTACACATCAAATTAAAACCATACTTGATGTGTATAATTGTTATAGGTTACTGTTGGTTTGTTTTTGTTTTTTTAAGGTACACTTCTCTGAGTTGAGCTTTAAATATTTTTTATTGACAACGGGCCTTTCACTGAGTGTTGTTATATTTGGAGGAACATTCTTCCAAGTTGTACATCACTCTTTTGTCAATTTGCTGCACTGAGATAATCTGGGTTTGCTGTTATGTTGAGCCTTGTGCCACTGGGGTGTCAAATACCATAACGGCTGCCCATGGTTGACAGTGTATGGTGGAGCTCCCAGTTTAAGACAGGTTTGGAAGCAGGAGTGGCACCCACTTCCTAAACCACATGCCTCTGGAAACTCTATGAACCTGGAGAAACACTGATAGTTATAGGAGGACTTCAGGTCTTTTGTTAAGGGTCATTAACAGTTGTGATTGACTAGACAGCAATCAACAACTGATTGTCTAGAATAATAATTTTTAAAAAGTGGATAAGGAATAATGGCAACAAATATCTATCACAAATTTATTATGTTAAAGAGAAAGAAAATGGGGGAAGCATATAAATAAATCTGCAACTATATCTGATCATTTTTTTAGTATTCATTACACTTCACAATAAAAAGAAATCTAAACTGCAACTTTGAAAATGTCTTTTGCATAAAAATTAACTCTGAATCTTTTTTTTCTTCCCTTCAAGATATCGAAGAATTTGAAACCAAAACAAGAAGTCCAGTGTCTGTCCGTGAAGGTCAAGGGGTGGTACTTTTCTGTGGTCCTCCACCACATGTTGGAGGTACGGTCAAGTCATTGTGGTCATACTGTCAATGTGGTTTCTCAGAGGCTGTCATGAATTGAATTGTGTCCCCACAAAAGACAGCTAGAGGCTTTGTACTTGGGAAGGTGACTTTACTATTAAGATCTTCGGTGATGTTGTCAGTTGTTAGTTTGAGGTCATACTGGAATAAATGGGGTCTTAACCAAGTATGACTGGTGCCCTTTTAAAAGTAGAGAAATGATATAAAGAAAAAGAAATTAAGGCCTTGTAAAGGTGAATTTACAAAGCAAGGAAACCTGTCTCTATCAGAAGCTAGAGCACACAAAGAATTTCTCCCTAGAGAAACAAGTAGGAAGATGGTCCATCTAACAAGTTGAATTAAATGCCTACTATCCCAAATGAAAAGTAGTAACATCCTTTTTATTTAAAGTACCAAGTGTGTTACAGAAACCTGAGGAAACCATTAAACTAATTGTTGTCGAGTTGGGATCAGCTCATAGATCACCCTCCAGCAGAAAGCAGAGGCTATAAAATACACAGAAGGGGATTGTCCAATTTATTTCTGCAAAACTAATGGTGGATTTGAACTGGCAGAGAGACATGACAACTGAACAAGGCCCTGAATACTGCTCTATGCTGTGCTATCCTTCTTTTCTAAGGCATATGCTCAGTCCATCTTTTTGAGAGTCTTCCTCTCTCTGTGTCCTTTCCAAGTATGATGTCTGTTCACAAGCAACAGCCTCCCCTAACATCATGTCCAAAGGACGTAAGACGTTTTGCCCTCTATTCCTCTAAGAAACACCCTGGCTGTCCTTTCTCCAAAAGGCGTTCGTTTATTCTCTTGGTAGAACATGGCACTTCCTTACTCTTCTCCAACAATTCAAAGGTAGCGATCCCTCCATGATCTTTATTCATTGTCCAACTCTCAGATGAGTAGCAAATGACTTGCAAAGACCATGGCCTGTATCAGGTGCATCTTAGTCTTCAAACTGATATCATTTCTTCTCAGTAATTTGGAGAGGTCCTTGATAATAGACTTTCCCTATCTTATAATTTCTTGACTGCTGGTACCAAGGCTGTTAATTGTGGAACAAAGTAAGATGAAATCATTGACAACATCAATCTTTTCTTCATCTATCATGATGTTGCCTGTTGGCCTAGTGGTGAGGGATTTTGTTTCTTAATTTTTAGATGTGTTTATATTGAAGAATGTAGTCTTTGATCCTCTGCAAGAAGCGCTTAAAGTCCTTTTCACTTTCAGCAAGTAAGGTTGTGTTATCAGTAATGCAGGTAGTTGATGAGTCTTCTTCCTCTGATGCAGATGTCATAAAGTCCAGCTTCTAGAAAAATCTGGCCAGCAACCAGATTGAATACAGAAAGAATACAGCTACGACACACTTTTCTTGATTTAAGCTGTGTAGGGTTCCCTTGTTCTGTTGGGACAACTGTTTTTAAATCTACATACAGGTTTCACATGAGCACAATTAAGTATCTTTGGATTTCCATTCTTCTCAACGTTAGCTATAATTTGTTATGATATACACAATCAAATGCACTTGCATAGACTATAAAACACAAGTAGACATTCTCTGTTATTCTCTGCTTTCAGCCAAGATACATCTGACGACAGTAATGATAACTCTGTGCTATGGCATCTTCTAAATCCACTCGGAACATCTGGCAATTCTCCTGTCTATGTATTGTTATAGACATTGACCCTATTTGGCAGGAAACTCCAATAGGACCAAATAAAAATATCTTCTAGGAATGATGCAATCAGTTTTAAAAACCATCTCTAGTGGAAGAATCTTGAATTGCCAATCAGTACATTTTCTTGAATTCCATATGATTTGATATATTGAGTCATGCTTCACTGGCAACAGTGAACCTTGAAATTAATTCTTAAAGGAGTCAACTTGAAGCACCTATTCATTTCTTTTGCTGAAATCCAATATTACATTGACTTATGTTGCTATTATGTGCCATTGAGTTCTATATGACTCATCCACCAGCAGATTTTCTGAGGCTGTAAGTCACCTGCGAGGAGACTGCTGATCTTTTTCTCTGGAAGAGCAGCAGACAGATTCAAACCACCAGCCTTTGGGTTGACAGGATGAGTCTCTTCCAACTAGTGCTCTTTCTAATATGTAATGGTACAGCAATCTTTTCTATGAGGCTTTTATTAAGTTGAGAACATTTTATCAACATTTTCACTTTTTTATTCAGTCCTGTGCAATTCTAATAATGAAAGAGAAGGAGTATGTTAGAAATTGGAAATATTTTATTCAATGTTATTGTTAAAGAGCAGTTTGGAATCATATTTACCGAAAATGTTAGGATAATTACAGCACTTTCAGGGCTATCTTGATATTAAGCAGTATAGGTCTAGAACACATGAAAATTGCTCAGACTATTTGCTGGTGGTTATTTTTCAACCACAGGAAATATTATTTTGTAGTACTGTAATCTCACATGACAAGATATGGAAAATCATGTCTGTTTGGACTGCCAGTCTATGTCATTTTATGCCCTGGCATCAGTCAAAGCTTTCTGACAGAACTGAAGATTGTTCTCAACTTTATTTACTCTAACGGAAGATAACAGAAATGGAAAACATTTTTAAATGAATCAGTCACATATGTCAAGGGATAAGAAAGGCTTTCAGGCAGGAAAAGTTTTTCTCTTGTCACTTGCAACCTACCAACATTAAAATGCATCCTGACTTTTTAAAAAGCATGTAAAAAGTCCTCATTGTATATATTTTATTACGTGTGTGTGTGTGTGTGTGTGTGTGTGTGTGTGTGTGTGTGTGTAGTGGCAAGAAACTGTGCTACAATCCCAAAGGTGTGGTTTGAATCCACCTGCTACTCCACAGGAGAAGGACGGAGGATGGACAATCTCCTCTCATGTGATTAATTGCCTCTGAAAACCTGGCATGACGCTCTATGGTACACAATAACTATCTTTTTACTGCAGTGTGTGAAATCGGCTGGCCTCCTGATATTTTTCACTAAGGTTATCTTATCCCTCAAGTCCTTAGCTTTCACAAACAGTTAACATGCTTGGTCATAGATACAAATACAGATATATATATAGAGAGAGATAGAGAGAGAGAGATGAGAGAGTGAGAGATGAGAGAGATATGAGAGAGAGAAAGAGAGAGGCGCTCTGGTGGCTGCAATCCCAGAGGCTTACTGTTGCAATCCACGAGCTGCTCCGTGGAGAAGGATAAGCAATCTCTCCTCGTGCAAGTTACTGTCTCTGACACTCACTGAAGGGTCAGCTCTGCGTGGCCTCACTGAAGTAAAGTCTATGTTAAATTCAACTCTGTGTGTTTATACATATTTAATTAAATATAATATATAAATATATATATATATATATTTAATCATGGCAGTGATACAACATCATATACACAAGCTCTATCTGCATGCAAAAACATATACAGGGCATGAGTCTTTAGAGATCATCTTAGAATTCTGCCTAACATAGCATGCTTTCCAAAATTATTTCCATGAAATAGTATTTCTCTAAATGTTTCATTCCCTTCCCTTGATTCCTTTCCCCAACACACATGGTAGTAACAGGGAAACACTTTAAAAGTTATGTAAATGAGATGAGTGATGTTAACAGGGCATATTGGACATCACCAAGTGACTAAAAAATTAAATACATATAAAGCAGAGAAACAGAAGCAGACCCTCAAAAAGATAGATTCAGACACAGTGACTGTCATGATGGGCTTGGCCATGGCAGAGACCATGAGGATAGGGTAGGCAGGGCAGCGTTCTGACCTGTTGTTCATACGGCCTTTGGGAGTCAAAAATGACCTAACAGAACACCACCACCATCAACCATGAAGATATTCGGACAATGGTACTAAATAGACAGATCAATGAATAAAAGACTCTACGGTAATAGAAAACATGGTGTTCAGTCTTCAGAGACTGTAAATTGCTCAGGAGGAAATTGCCTTTCACTCGCCTGGAGCAGTTGCTGAAGTCAAACCGAGTGCCTATGGGCTGACAGTACAACCCCTCAGCACTAGGCCACTGAACGACCTAGTAGAAAAGAGCAAAACTGAAACATTTACATCATGTTTTGTAGAGTTTATTTCTGTTATGTTTCTCTCTGAACCAAGTCAGCAGCGATGGGCTCAATAATAAGAGATAATAAGAATGTTACACTTCCTCTCAGAAAACCTTGCGTCCTTTTGTTCTTGTTTCCAGTACATTTGTCGAAATATTATAAAATTTTTTCTTAATGAAGTATCCTACAAAAGAAAGGTGTTATTTATGAATTATGAGTATTTTTAAAATATCAACTTATATGTTTTCTCTGCATAGTTCCTGGAGGACAATTAAAAATCATTAGAAGTAGGCTAGAAAAAGACAGTTTTCCCATATCAATGATTGGTCACAACTAAATGAAACAGTGATTATCATGTGTCAGACAGAATGGGAACACTTATGTACTGGTCTATTCTTATTGTAGATAAAAGGAGGCTTGGCCTAGGAGAAGATATTGTTGAAGAGGTTGTCTCAAATTTTAATGTTAAAGTAACAGAAAATAAAGAGACCTCTTGGAAGCTGTTCCCTGTTAGAAAGGGTCAAGTTAAAGGATACTCCAGGGGGAAAAGTCTAAAATCAGTTACCACAAGTCAACTCCAAATAATGGAAGCCCCATGTGTATATGAGTAGAGGAATGGCCTCCAAAGAAGTTTCAATGGCTGATGGAGATTATCAGTCCTTATGTCCAAGGTACCTCTGGGTGGACTTGATCTTTTAACTTGTCAGTTAGTGGCCCACCGTCTCTGTGAGCTAAGGACTTCAGCTATAAGGTATCCATGATGAAAAGATCAGGAACCCAGTCAATCTGACACACTGCAGTGTAAAATGTTAGCATTGAGGAAAATCATGAACAATTGTTTATACTCTGAGATATTAAGAAGATTCACTTCTTTATACTTATCTCTAATAAGACTCCATAATTCTGATGGCAAATGTAGTTTTACATTCTGCCCTTAGGTCTAGACATAGCTAACTTCTTCTCCTCACTTGCATACTGTTGTTGTTGTCGTTGATTGCCTTTGAGTGGAGAACAACTCATAGCGATCTTATGAACAAATGGCCTGAAGCCCCACTACAACTATTAACATCTAGCAAAGTTCATAGAGTTTCCGGAGGCGTGTTATTTAGGAAGCTGATGCCACTCAATATAAATACATCCTTCTGGTTAACACCCTGATGCTCAATAGGTCCAAAATTTGGCATTAAGTTAAAGAAGAACATTTCATCATGCTAAGACAGTGGGAGGTCCTACTTTCCTCTTTCTTACAGTTTCATGTGGTGGAAAGGAGCAACTTAAGTTTTACAGCGATCCTTGATGTGGGTGTCAGGTGAGGGGGCATGAAACCTTGGCCGAGAAGTCCCACTCATCTTAGAGACAAGTTTTTGTTAACAAACACAGTCATTTGCAACAAACAGTCCTGACAAGAGCACGATTTTCTCTAAAGTTTAGAAATAAATTTAAAACACATCAAGGCATTGCTCAGGTTGAAAACAAAAAATATGCAGTGAAAAGATTTTCATGACTATAGAGAGCTAGCCACTTGAAATGTTTTATCAAAATGGTAAAATAAAGAAATAAGGCACATTGTCTAATTCATGTCACCTTCACTACGAAAGAATAATTTTACCATATCCTAAGTAAAACGTAACATCCTTTCAGTTTATTATCTGAATATAAATCTCTCAGTTCTGGGTTCATAAAAATCACAGGTTTAAGATGTGTTTTAAAGAAAGGGATCATTTTCTCTCCTCAGACCCAACTTCTCAGTTGGATAAAACAATTGCATTTATGCCAGTAGTTTGGAACATCTGTCTCTGTAACAGAAAGACAGCACTATTGTCTGGGCCCAGCACTTGTATTTACGTCAATAAAATTATTGACAATCTACCTTATATTGAAAATCATTCCTCGCAAAGGCTCAAAATTGTGTTATAGTGAGAATAAGTACTAAATTTCCCCATTTCCTTCTTCCCATTTTGTGGGTTTGCTGTTCCTGGAGGAAGTTGATGATGTAGTTATAGAATAGAGAATCTAATACTCTAGGTTCCTTGAATTGTAAAAGAAAGCCAGGTTCGACGATTATCTGTTGATGTGATAATAGTAATAATTATAATAACTCATGACTGACCTTATAGTAGATATTTATTCAGTAAATATTTATTTTATACGTACTCTGGACCCTTAATTGTTCTGAAGGTTAACTATAAAGTGGAGAACAAAGAGACAGTCTTTATTCTCATTAACCTTATAGAAAGCAATAATTAACAAATATAAACCATGACAGGTAATAATAGCAGCGAGGAAGATAGATAAAGGGGTGAAAGAATGGTGAATGTCATCTATTCTGAGGTCAGATAAGATCTCATTGGCATTTGAAAAGAGATTAATGAAAGTGAGAGGGTGAAACATACTAAGTGACTTATTCTGGGTTCTGTGAAGTATACAGAGCAGTGTGCTAGTGAAGTCCACATAAATAAATATATAGAGAGGCAGAGATACTTAGGCCCATGTAACTGGGAGGAAATGACTCATGTAATAGTACCGACCAGCTTGTCCTAAGATGATGAACCAGTTTGCATTCTGGAGTCCCTGTTGGTGAATCCAAATTCTTTAGAGCAAGAAGCAGAGAAAGGACACATGTAGGATTATAATCCCCAAACCAAGAGTCAGATGACAAGAAGAGAAAGTGAGGAAAGAGAATGAGCTTTCCTGGAACGCTCACTTCACATGCTGATGGTGGGTCACAGCCCCAAGGAAATATCCCCTTTGATTGACCGACTGCTTTCATCATCCCACGAAATGGAAGGAATGTTCCTTACGGATGAACACAGGCCAGACACCGAGAGTCAGCCTATCGAAGCTGACATGTAACCACAGCCATCACACTGAGTAAGCACATCCTCGGTAGAAGGAATGAAGTCAACGTGCATGTCAAGCAAAGAATCAAGCGAGAGAGACAATAAGGATGCTGTTGGACTTACTCTCAATACATTAATATCATCAGCTTTTCAGAGGCTCCTTTTTCAGAAGTAGGTCTCTAAGTCTACTCGTTACACGTCATTGAGTCAGAACCAACTCACAGCCACCTTTTATTGCGTTTTCAGAGACTGTACATTGCACGGGAGGAGACTGCTCTCCTTTCTTGGATAGAACAGCAGGATCCAGCACATCTGCCTTTCGGTTAGAAGCACAAATCCAACCAGTGAACCAAGAGAAGTGTTAACTGTTCATATTATGACTCACTCCGAGGAGTCTGCGAGTGAATACAGAACACATTAGAAGGGTTTGGGCAAAGCAATAACACACTTTATCTTCCTTGTTAAAAGGTGTAGAAACAGAGTTAATGATGTGGGAGCAGCTACATATAACTCCTCTAACTCCACAGGAGGGAATGGTCCCATTCACAACATCCACAGCATCATACTGCTTTCCATGGGGTCAGGCCTGTGTCCACACTCCCCACACATAGTACAAATTCAACCAACTCTAAAATCAATTGTCTCTTAAAGTGCTCTTGCTGCTCTACTTGTGGGTTTAAAATCCATGTCAGTGGGATCACAGAATTCACTGAACCCCACTCCCTCCCTGGGTTTACTAGACATGTTAACAGACTACAATTCAAGTTGAACACAGAGTCCAATTCTTCAGTCAGGACAACTTCTCGGGCATGCTCACAGGTCCTTAACTCTTCAGCTACTTGGCTTATAGCTTTAGATAACAAAGGTTTTTTTTGTTCTGCCAACTATGGTGCCTCCCCCTCAATCATCTAGTAAACTCGAGCAAAGGTCGATGCTGTAGCTCCATGAGATGGGAGTCTGAGGTCTCTTGTTGGCTTCTTGTTCTCCGTTGTTGCTAGAGTGTCTTGGTCTAGATCCATCTCCATCTGGTGCAGGAATCTCTGACCTCAGAGGACTCATGTTGTTCCCTCTCCTTCTTCCTTCTCCTTAGCAAAGAAATTCTTTTTTCTGCCACTCAATCTATTAAATTTAAATAGGGCAGGACAGAAAGATCAATCTATTCCATAATTACTAGTCTACATACACTATTTTCATGTTCCCATCCAGCAAGATAGCAGAAGTCAAAGACAATGATTTAGAAAAGACATTTTGACCCCAGCAACAATCGCAAAGTTCAACAAAGCAGCAAACTATAAATGTTGGCGAGATTGTGGAGAGATCAGAACCCTTATTCACTGCTGATGGGAGTGTAAAATGGTGCAACCAATATAGAAGACAGTTTGGTATTTTCAAAAAGTTGTAACTAGAAACACCATTGGATCCAATTCCATTACTAGGAATACACCCTAAAGAAAACAGAAGCACCATCCAAACAGAAATACACACATCCATGTCTATTGTTCTGTTATTTACAACAACAAAGAGACAGAAGGAACCCAAGTGCCCATCAACAAATAAATGGATAGAAAAACCTATAGTCTACTCATACAATGGAATACCATGAAGTACTGAAGAACATTGAACTTAAATATTACACAATATGGGTGACCCTGGAGGATTTTATGCATAACACCACTGTTCAAAAGCAGGTCTGACATAGGTGGTTGGGAAGAGAATAGGATATTGTTGTTTTTATTGTTATGTGCCATCAAGTCACTTGTGATTCATAGTGACTCTATGTACAGCAGTTCTGAACCCTGCTCTATCCTGTGCCAATCTTAGTGTCTCTGACACACTTAACCCCCTTACCTAATCACTGAATCAATCCATCTCATTGAGGATCTTCCTCTCTTTTGTTGTCCCTCCACCCTCCCAAGCATGACATCCCTCTCCAAGGACTGATCCCTCCTTGTGACATGTCCAAAGTATGTCAGATGAAGCTTCAGAATCCTTGCCTCCAAGGAGCAGCCTGATCTCACCCTCTCTAGGAAAACCTGTTTGTCCTCCTGGCAGTCCATAAGAGTGGACAGAAAATAAACATTGCATTGGATCAGATGAAGGAAAGAACTGTTTAGAAAGAATATACAATTAGGGATTTTCCAGAGGCATATTGCTTAGGAAGTGGACGCCATTCCTTCTTCCAAATGTGTATGACAATGGCCTAGAATAAGAGATACATTGCAAAGAGGATATGGGGGAGGCGAGAGGAGATAATAGTTCAACATTGAATGAATATTTTTAAAAAGTGAACAGGGAAAGGGAGAAGGAAAGGAGAGTAAAATGCACAACAACTGATGAATGAAAATCTAACTTTTCTGTAAACTTTCATTGAAATCACAACTATAATACAAAAATTTTATAAAGAAGACATTTTGAACAATAAACCCACTACAAAAGAGAGGCTCACTTGGAGAGTAGTTTGCAGGAATTGCTGGAGAGCAATGATAGCAGTAGTTAAAAAGTGATATGCTGAGTGAACTACCTCAGTCCCATAAGGATAAATATTATATAAAACCGTTATGGTAGAATGAGTATAAGTATCCAAGGAGGGTGGAAGAGGCTGGAAGCAGAGGGATGTGGATATGCAAGGGGAAGGGGGAGTTCAGCGTTGGGTTGTACAATTTGATCGGTGGGGAATTGAGGAAAATTGAAAGAATTTGTTCAAATTTGTATTTGAATTTTGTAAATAAACTAGTAGAAAAATCTGAAGGAAAAAAAAGGACAAACTGCATTGAAAAGAAACTCCAAATGACCTGGGTCAGAAGTATTAGCAGTGTATATGCATATACCGCAATATTCAGTATAAATGTATAGAAGATAGATTAGAAGGGTTAAATGTACCTTGTAAGAAAAATAAATGACTGTAAACAAAAAAAATAAATATATGATTGGAGGACTGAGAGACTAGAAGAATTGAATACTACTCATTGGGATGGGAATAATAAGAGTTTTAAGGGCAAAGGAGAACCTGGGAATTGACATTAGGACGTGTAAATTTCAAAAGCTTCCAGGACTGGGCTCAAGTATGTCCGAAATGATGAGGGTAGCATAGGATAGGACAGAGTTCAGATTTGTTGTTCATAGGGTCGCTATGTATTCTAGTCAACGTGATGACACTTAAAAATAGAAAAAAATTCAAATAGTCAAGTAAGTGTAGAAAAGTGTAGCTGAAGTTAGTACAGATTTTACAACGCGCTGATAGAGTTCTCTGGGTAGATCACAAAGTTTTTCAAACATTCATATCAATGATCTGAACCCAGAAAGAGGAGTTCTCCTTTCTTTATCTTAGGTCTTTACTTCCATGCCAGAATAATCATGAATGACCACACAAACTCAGTCACATCTAACCCAGGGAATCTTTACAAGGTTTTCAGTCAAACGCATTCGTTCTGGAATCCTCTAAAGGAAATATTTATGTTTTAAATCCAAGCTCTGAGCTTCAAATTCTTGATACTACTGATTTACTTCTTATATAAAGAAACCTGCTAGGAATTTTTAGATCCACAGGAGTTCTCTATGCTAAAGTTTATAATTATTGGTGTTTTGCACACAAGATACTTCATCCTCAATAAAGAATACATCTCATCTAATGGTTATAATAATTACATGTATCTTTCATGTTTGTATTTTAAATATCACAGTACAAGACATAGGACTGCAAAAAAAAATGTCAAAACATTATCTTGCTCAAGGGAAAAAGAAAATGTGTTGTATGCTTGAGAGAGCAGAAGATAGAGTCTTCAACTGCTTACTGCAGAACTGTCATTTCTAATAATAATAAAATTGTAGAGGATGGTGTCAATGAGAAACTACAGAAAATGTTTCAGGAAGGACCAATTATCATTCAGCTCTAATGTACCTGCTGAATCATCACACGGCAAATGCCTTCCAAGCATTAATAACAGATAACTGTCATAGATGGTGGAGAAAATATTTAAAAATGCAATGCTTTCAACATAAGTGGCTCATGAATTATACATTTAATTAAGAAAAGCCAAATGAGAGGATTTTTAAACATCTAACTTCCAAGGTACATTTTCTTTCTCCATTAAAAAAAATATACAAACTAAGTACTACAGTGGGTGGGGGCGGGGGGGGGAAGAAATAGATTGAAGTCTCCGTTGCAAAGTGACAGGGTGACTGGGAAGGGGCAGCCTATTGGCAGAAGGAACAGAAAGGATGTGGAATACCATGATGCATACCATCTTCATCAGTCCAGAGGGACATAGAAAGACACTTGGAATCTAGTCCCAGCTCTTCTGTGTCCTGTCTTCCCCTGTAATTCTTATCTGTAAAATGAAATTGGGCTAGAAAAACTTCTAAATGCCTTTTATTTCTAACATATATGAGCCTATGGAGGAAGGAATATCTTCTCCAGTCCAGCAAAAACACTCCAAGACCGATCTATAAGGTAGGAGATTTAACTTCCAAGGTTGCCTATGCACAGTGGAACTTTTAGTATTTTTTAGCAAAGGTTCCCAAAGTCGAATTACACTTACGTATTGTGATTTTAGTGAAAGTTTACAAAGCATATTCTAGATTTTCCCCGATAATTCATGCACATTCTGTTCCCCAACACCAACTCCAACATACACACCAGCTGACCACCCTTCACCTTACTGTCTTCCCGTCACTCACTCCAATAGGTTTTCTTGTCTATAAGTTAACTTTCTACTCGGTGGAGTTTATCTTTCACTATGATTTTCACAATTTGGCTCAACTACGTGGATGGGGGTAGTATGTGAGTGGACATGTTAGCCTATCTACAAGGAGATTGGCTAGCTCACCTTTCCACAAGGGACTGGCCAGTCTCGCCTATCTGAAAGGAGATTGGCTATAGTCTTGCCAATAAATCGAGCAGTCAAGGAGCAGGAGAAACAGCAACAAGGGAATGGAGTCTATCCTTCGGGTCCGGAAACTCTTAGTCCAGCTACATCTATGACAGCAACAGCCACAGCTGAACCAGAGACGAGACTGCTACACCATTTAAACTCAAGCTAAGAGCCTTTGCTCAAGATTGTTGGACAACTGGGCATAGGGAGCCATAATTCTCAAGACTGAGAACTTTGTATCACTGGTCTACAGCCATGAGGTTCAAGGCTGAGCTTCCTGAGAGCACATTTCTGAAGCTGTCCTGGCTGTATTCTTATACTAATCTGAACCCTCACCTTTTCACTTCCCCAACAGGATTCTGGGTGGTCTGTGAATTATCACATTAAATTTTGTACCCAGTAAAGCAGGAAAATTGGTGTTGAGATGAGTAGAAAAAGGTATGGGCACATGGAGGACATCATGACTGACATCATGGGAATTTTTTGTGTGATATTGATGCTATTGACAGGGACAATTCCTTTTGTGAAGTCAGTAAAGGTCAGACGTGGTCTTCTCTCCATGGCGCTTTCTTTTCTCACTCCCTCCTTTGTAACCATACTAAACTGATTCTCTCTACCGGCCTTTCTCTAGCCCTTTATATCAGTGGTAGCATAATGTCTGCTACACTCATCCCTGTTGCATAATATTTCACAAATTCTTGACTGCGTTTCAACACTGCATCATCCTCCATTGTGTGAATGCACCACAGTCTCTCTACCTGCTACTGAGAACTTGGGTTGTTTCTCTCTCTCTTTGGAAATTGAAATGGTGCAATGAACGTGGGTGTGTTTATATGTTTTCTGGTTGCAGCTGGTATTGTTATAGTGTATAATCTTAGTAGTGGAATAACTGGATCAAATGATACTCCTGTTTTCAACATGTTAAGGAAACACTAAACTGTTTTCCATAGTGGTTTCACCCTTAGAAGCAGCATTGCCTGAGACTTCTAGAAATTTCAATTTTCAGATTTCTCCCCAGACCTATTGTGTCAACAGCTCTGAGGATATAGGCCAGCAATTTGTATTATAACCAAATTCTGAGTCAATCTGATGCACACTGCAGTTTGAGGACCTCTATGTTCTCCCCTCTTTTACAGTGGAAAAAAAAATACTTCTTTGGTATTTTACATATGTGTCCTATTCCGACCTAATTTTAGCTACAAACACTTGGGCATGATTTAGTGTGCCAAATTAATCTTTTTTTCCCTACAAGATTCTGAGGAAGCAGGCACTAGCAAACGATGTAGATTGGTGGTAGAATGAATGTACAGGATGGATTGTTTTAGAATGTGGAGAGGTTTTGGCAAGCAAGGAGCTGCTAGTTACGAAGAAAATGTAAAGGTAAAGGAAGAATTTACACACACACTCAAAATGAGAAGCTGGATCTTATGAAAGCAGCAGAGAATGGGTCATTGCATCTGGCAGATCCAGGTTCAAGTCATTTCATGCATTAACAACATGAATTTGGGAAATTACATTTATACTCCTTGGCCCATTATCACTTCTAATATTAAGAATACTACTAATAGCCAATTAGCTTCACAAAATACTTGGGATGATTAATAGGGTAGAAAATGAAAAGGCTATGTGAAATCACTATTCCTTATATAATGTTCCCTTTTTCTGGGTCAAAGTCTTCAGTGGTAACTAAAGCTTCCACTCTCGAAGGAAGATATGTCACACGCAGGAGCAGACTGCAAAGTTTCAGGAGCCAAGGTAAGAATTAATTCACCGAGGAAGAGGTGGAAATTACAGTCTCAGGTCCCAAGATTAGAAGGTGAAGAATATAAAGATCTCTTGTACACTACTGGCAACCTGTAATTTCTGCTAACTGAAAGGGCTCACGAAAGATTACAGAGGGATGGAGCTCATTCCTGTCCCCAGTAGGCACTGAATGTGGATCCCAGTGCTGAAAGAGAGCCCAGGGGATTTGCTCAAAACTATCTTTATTTCACAAAAGGTTCAAAAAATGACGAGTCAGTGACAACAGGGGAATCTGAACTACATTTTTCCCTCCTCTGTGTATTGAAGAAAAAAAAAGTTATCATGTAGACTGCTTTCCAGTTTCAAACAAAAACCCTTTGAGCATCTCTTAGGTGGAGTCAGAGCAACAAGGCTTAGAAGTGAAGCAAAAAAGAACATGAGTGAAGCTGCTTAGAAGCAGGAGACCACATGAAACGGAGGCCTCCAGGAGAGACTTTCACAAGGAGAGCTGGATTCAAGGCTCATGAACAGGACAAGAATGTCAAAGCCTGCTTTCAAAAATAATAAAAAAGAGAATTCCATTTATGCATACTTGATCTAAAAACACAGATCCCTAGGGTGCTCAAAGGAATCTGGAGGGTGTTAGTAGTTCTTTCCCAGAGGCATAGAATGAAACTCCCATCTTTTGCAAAACAAAGTCTTTCTTGCAACATCTCAAGAAATCACCATCCATTCTGTGCCTCATCAATTCTAATGACAGCAAGCTCACTACTCACCAATCTTCTCCTGCTATCGCTCGAAAGGTCAGACCCTTCTTCATTATATTAAGAGGCAAGCAGCATTCTGGGGCCTCAGTGAGTGGCTGTCCTACTTTTAGCTTCTGGGTTTCATGCACAAGGTAAGAAATTGCCTTACCAACCCAAAGGCTAGCAGTTAGGATTTTGCAGTTTCTCCACAAGAGAAAGATGGGCAACCTCCCATACAAGTGTCCCTGAAAACCCACTACAAGGTCATTCATGGGTCACTTCCTACCAGACAGCACACAACAACAACACATACATAGCAACACAGCAATATGTGAATATTGCTCGAATATTTTTCCAAAGGCTTAACATAAACATTCTTCACCCCTGAGCTCCTTTTTTGTGACATTATCTGGTCTTTGCTACATCTGGCTATCTGTCTCTTGGTGACTCGAGATCCTTAACTTCTCTTATCAAGAATGGGTTCCTTGGACATAATACATCAGTTGTGGATCAACGGTAGGAGTTCTGTGGAAGGACTTGAGATGACAAATTGCTTGGTAACTTGATCAAATGTCATGAAAGTAAATGCCTAGAGATGGTTGTTTTCACTCATAGCAACTCCATGGAGAATGGAACCACGTGCCACAGGATATGCTTGTATTTTCACAAGTTTCCTTAATGAGATCTGGTGAGTTAATGGTAAAGTGTTGGACTATCATCGTGAAGCCATGGGGTTCATATCCACCAGCTTCTCCCCAAGAGGAAAATAGGCAGCCAGCTTTGAGGTGGTTCCAACAACAACAATCCAGGTTTGCAACTCAATACTCAGAATAACAGAACAGTTCAAGGTTTAAATAGTTTCTATTAAGAACATAGAAGAAAATGCTATTCATCTTGTATTTGACATGTTGTAGTTCATTTTAGTGTTTAGCTTTCCTGACATTATTTTCTAGCTGTTGATTCTTTTTACATTTATCCACATAATATGTGGTAATTTAGCTTTCTAATGTGACAGAAACAACATTATACAGAAAGTAAAGGTCTTATTTTTCCCTCCTTTAAGGTAACTGCTTCCATCATCTTGAGATAACCACTGTATACATCCCTAAGCTTTTAAATATAGTAATCTGTAAGAACATGCACAAGTAGCTTCTCGCAAATGCTGGATCAGGATGGACATAGTAAACGTATTGTGTAGCAAAGAATCTTGGTATTCATCAACCTTGCACTGACACTGATCTTGCAGATATGTTGGAGTTTTCTGCATTTTCACATTCCATGTACAGGTAGTACTTTTGATTTTGTTGTTTTCATCATGTCTTTATCTCATGAATTCCTGAAAAAATATTCATGAACCTGTCTGCACAAATGACTTTGCTTTATGTCACCAGACCTCTGTCCTTTGTTTCTTGTTACCATTTGTTGCTGAAGTTTAATCTTTTAGGTCCTCACCGCAGGTAATGTCTGCTTCTTTTTTTTAGACTCATTCTTTTCTCCTTCAACTCTCCCTTTTTCTTCTTTTGTTTATCCAACTCTGCTTTTCCACATGTTGTTAAGAGTGTAGATAGAGCTTTACACAGATATACACGCAAGCATACACATTTGCTAATTTATAGTCTGTGTATCTGTGAGGAAGGGATTACAGAAGATGTCAACTGCCACACACTTTCCTTTCTCTGACAGTTTTCTGTATAAATCAAAGTTAAATTCAGAATAGCTGTCAATATTTATTGCTTAAGTGTTTTTAAAAAATTATATTCAACGAAGGATGTTTCAAATGATATGCTTCCTGTGGAGCATGGCTGCTAGACACATCAGAAGAACGTGTCTGTTTAGTCTTACTTCTGCAGTCGTTTTTAATTTAAATACAAATTTGCAGCCTCTTCTGACTGAAAAGGCCTCGAGCTGCTGCCTCAGCTGTCCGCTCCTGACTTCCAGGCATGGATGGCCAGGCAGGGAAGACTGTGCGGACACACTGCTGTTCTGCCCCTTTCCCTGTTTCCAGAGCTTTTTCACTCTCCTTGGTTGTGGGTTTTCCTTTTGAACAAGAAATAGCTCTAATATTCCTAGAGTTTCGATGTCAGGCGTCCATTCTACCTTCTCTTTACGATGCATGTACTCTTCTGTTAGGACTACTCCTACAAAGCCTAATCCATGGGAATATTTTAAGTTGTTAAAGATTTAGGACTTAAATTTTAAAGGATTGGCAACAGATTGTTTTCCTTCAATGGTGGGAAGCAAATGGGACTGTTATCTATTGTTGAGACAGGTATAGAATCGTCTTACTAGATGCATGGGGAGTAATTGAATACGGTTTGGATCAAGCACCCCTTAATAATTGAATTGATATCCTTTCTCTTTGGTACGAAATCCATTCACCCATAATTTCCCCTTGACATCCTACCATCATTCCCACTCTCAATATTGAACAAGGTGGCCAGATACTTTATAATTTCTATTTTAACATATTTTAAAATAAAAAAATGAAAACTGTGTTGTTGCTGTGACATCAATCCTGATTCATAATGCTATTATATTTTAGAGTAGAAATGTTCTGCAGGTTTTTTTGTGTTGTTTTTTTT
>NW_006399950.1:5303333-5310258 GCF_000299155.1 Elephantulus edwardii | reverse complement strand
TTGTTGTTGTTGTTGTTGTTATGTGCCATTGAGTTGCCTAACTCATAGAGACCCTATATACAATAGCCCTAAACTCTGCCCTATCCTGTGCCAATCTCACCATTTCCGACACACATTATAGCCATGTCTTTTTCTAACCTTGTCATGAAAATAATACCTAATCCTATATAACCTTTACACTGAAACTGGGTATGTCACCAAGACCAACTACCATTACACCCAGACATAAAATTAGTACTACAGGCATAAGAAAGACAAAAAGGAACATGGTTTTATTCTAAAGATTGGGAACCCTTTAACAAAAGAATGAATATGGTAATGAGAATATTGCTTTTCTTTTTTTCTAGATTTATCTTATGCATGGACTTTCAATGATAACCCTTTATACGTTCAAGAGGACAAAAGACGGTTTGTATCTCAAGAGACAGGAAATTTATACATTGCCAAAGTGGAGCCATCGGATGTGGGCAACTATACCTGCTTCATAACAAACAAGGAAGCTCGGAGAAGTGTGCAAGGGCCACCTACCCCCTTAGTGCAGCGCACAGATGGTAAGACGATGTGCTTTTTGGGGTATATCATTGTCTATGGCTCTTGAAGCCTGCTGGGTCGACTAAGCTCCCTGCTTCTCCCTTTCACACTGTAACCACGCCATCTATTAATTTACATTCAATGTGAAATATTCAATGAAAATTCTCTAGCTCACGTATACAATAGAGTATACATTTTTAGGATTATGTACTTTCTTGTCTCTGAAATTTGAGTGAATTATCTTGTTACCTTTTTTAAAAACAATGATTATTTCACTAAAAATATTGTTTGGTTGGGGGAGTCGATGTGTGTGTGCACGTGCGTGTGCCGTCAAGTGCATATTGGATTGTTATCATTTTAATGAACATATGATGAGCTTTAAAATGTGCCTTTCTTTTTCATATTTGTCCTTTACCCCCTTTTATTTATCTGACCAGCAAAATCCATATAAAGGTTCATATCTAAGGAAAAGAAAACAAACCAATGTTAATTATGAATGTTATAAAGAAAAGAAAGAACAACATGACCTAGATGCACATGGATTATGTTCTTCCAAGTAATGTAACTCCGCTCACTCGCTGATGAGGTTTGTAGCTGAGTGACGTCATAAGGCTAGTACAAGATTTAGAAAGCGAGAAAATCCCTAAGCAAGTCACTGAAGTGGAAAAATCCTGCGGTTGATTCTTGAATTAAATTTTCACAGTGTGAAATAGGAAGACAAATTCTGGCAATGCATTTTATGACCATATTCTGTGACCGCAATGCAATTCCTCATCGTATTTTTGTCCTTCTTGAGGAGTTTATGAAAAACAAGAACGTGATGCTGATAGTGGGTAACAAAATTGCAGAACCAGCTCCATTAAAAGCATCATCTTCTGACAGGCCTTTGCCGCTTCCTAACTCTCCATGTAGATTCCCAAGACCTCCATTCAGAATCAACCATCTCTAAATTTATCAATAAATCCAATTTATCATTGTAGTGAGGACTCTGGTAACTCTGTTGATGAATGCAAAGGATTGTGCACCGCTTCTTCTATGTCTGTCCCCTTCCCTTCCAATACCATAGTCTTTTCAATCTCCTCCATTCCTGTGAATATACTTATTGTACAAAGAGACTGGTAACTTTATACACAGTATGAAAAAATCAAAGCTGTTTTGTAAGTTGGCACTCAGGAAAGCTCAAATGTTAAAGAAATGGGAGGTGGGGAAGGGGAGCCCCAGACGGCAATGACAAATGCTCTCTCTTTTTGATTAACTGAAGCAATAGGATACCTATTCTACCTCCTTCGCCCTGCTTTATTTTATTGCTTTGGAATGATAAAGGTCATAAAATTTAGTATTTTTATTTTACATGCATTTTGTAAATCTCACACTTCTGAAACAATATGAGCTATGGATAAATCTATTTAAGAAGATATTACTGTGCTGTTAAATATATACATAAAAAGTAAAAATCAAAGTTAAAAGAAAAAAAATCAAGAAATTGGAAGTGCCATTGATTAAATCAGTTAAGTTCATGAATGTAACCAGCTTGTTGTAACTCTCTGGTGGATTGTTGTTTTTGTTGTTGTTGTTATGTGCCGTTGAGTCACTTGCGACTCATAATGACCCTATGTACAACAGCCCTAAACCCTACTCTATCCTGTGCCAATCGCACTGTCTCTGACACACCCATCCTGATTAACCCAGTCACTGAATCAATCCATCTCATAGAGGGCCTTCCTCTCCTGCACTGTCCCTCCACCCTCCCAAGCATGATGACCCTCTGAAAGGACTGGACTCTTTGCAACATGTCCAAAGTATGTCAGACGAAGCTTCAGAATCCTTGTCTCCAAGGAAGAGCCTGGCTTCACCCTCTCTAGGGTAAACCAATTTGTTCTCTTAGCAGTCCATGGTATTTTCAATACTGTTCTCCAACACCTCAGCTTAAAGGCATAATTCTGTTCCTAAAAGACATTAGACAACTGTCATGGTCCTACTTAAGAGATACCGACAATACCTTATCTAAAATGTTTAAAAATAATAAACAAATGGAAAATCCAAATAGTTTGCTTAAGTGAACAAGAAACTAATTTAACAGCGACCCTGTAACTGACATGAGAACGCATGTGCCTTTATCAATCTCCTCAGTGTGACTGACGTTTTGTTAGGGGAATGCTGGTATTACGGGTTAAGTGATGTTGCAGCATCTTCATATGGAATTCTTTGAAACTTCCTTGTCCTTAAACACATCTGACCTCACAAATTTCCTTCAGACCTGAGGGATCTGAATATCATACATGCAAAAAAGTCACAATTTAAAGTTATTTTTTAAACCCAGAAGCATTTTAGAACCTTAGGTTCTAAAACCTTCAGTGTAGCTGGTTTAAATCGAAACATCAACTCTTATTAAGACTAATGGGAAAGATAAATAGGTTTGGTCTGTCTCTAGTCTAATCCTACGGTATAGCTTAGAGAGTTGAATTTGTCCTGTTTAAGGGGGAGGAGAATGAATTAATTTCCTAAATAGCATCATGAGGTTTCTTTGCCTTCTCTCCCCTATCGAAGTATAGAAAAACAGAGCTAACTGAAAAATCAAATGATCAGGTTTTCATTAATGAAGTATTTACTTCGCAGAAAACGTCTATTCTCCAGAAATGCTGCTAGCTCTTTTGATATTTAACAGGTGTGATGGGGGAATATGAACCAAAGATTGAAGTGCGTTTTCCCGAAACAATACGAGCTGCAAAGGATTCATCTGTAAAACTGGAATGCTTTGCCCTTGGAAAGTAAGGTGGTTTTGTTTTGTTTTGTTTTGTTTTCCTAGTTGCTGTAATTTTTGTAAGCCTTTTTGTTATTCAAGCATTGCTGTAAGGTGTATTATAAAATAGATGTAAAGAGCTGGGCAAAAGTGGAACTTTCTGATTGGAATTTAAAGCAACATGCCTGATACTCTGTAAATGACTGGGGCCGCAGCTCTTCCCTAAATGTGCTGATATTTCCTCTAGTCAAGAATAATGAGACCCATCTATTCAGAATGTTGCAAGGGAATAATTGCATAAGATGATGGACGCCCCCTCCTCTCCACGCTGTCCTGCATCTAGAAATGCATTGCCTGGAGTGTCTCCTTGTGCAGTTACTCAGCAGTTCTTGTAAATGAAAGGCTTCTCTGTTCATTTCCAAACTAAGACCAATTAAAGGCCTTTGTTCAGGGTAGATAATTAGAAAGGAGCCAAACCTTTTCTGGGTGGTGCTTTTACTCAGATTCATGTTTCAGAGTCTTTAAGGCACCCAAATATTTGTATATTTGCATGGAGTAAGCAGAGTATCTCTATACCTTTTAGTAATATTTGAATTTAATGTTTACGTCATTAACCATCAGCATCCAGTGAACAAGAAATATAGGTAGCAGACATCCGCACATCGTAAACAAGAATGTCCACATGAATGCCTGGAAAGAGAGTTAAACTGGGATTCTGCTTCTGTAGTTATTGGAGTTATTGGATGAGGTCTGATTCCATTTCTAATATGATCCCAGGTAATTCTGATTCTTCTGCTCTACAAACCACATTCTGAGTCCTAAGAGGCTTAACTCTCACGATGAGTTTTGAGAACTTCTATATTCAGAGAGTCTATGTCCATTGTGACCATACAATTTAGAAAAAATGATTTACATTTCAAACTGTAAAACATCTTCAAAATCACTAGCCTTATTATTAAATACAAAAAGTAATCCAAGTAATACTGGTTACTAAATCTGCTCCTTTCTATCACTCATATTATGTGACTCTTCAAATGGAATTTCACAGGTTATTCGTTTTTCAGTTTTTAAAAGATCATATTTTATTGTTGCACCATACTAGTCCTATAATTTGCCCAGCATATAGTTTCCCACTGATTGAATGGTTTTTAAACTCATAGAGGTTTTAAATAAGTTTTGGGGTTATTCTTCTATTTTAAGAAATAATGAGCTTTAATCATATTCAAGTTTTCTCAGAAATGAAAATTTACAAAGAAATCAAATGTTTGTCAGGAAAATACTTTCTAAAGTGAATGACTGATTTTCCAAGCCAGTCAATGAGAGTAATGGTCAAAGAATATTGATAGTCTATTCCATCGTATCTGGCGTTAGAAAAGATGGATTCCTGGAATGAAAATAAATACTCTTGCATATTAAAATAACTTTGGAAGTCTTTGGGGCAAGTTCTCAAGAATCTAAACTGAGTATTTTATGAATTATTCATTACTATTATTATTATTTTTCTTTGACATTTAGATAGTAAATGCTCACTTCAGTGCATGAAGCCAAAGAGCAAATTCCATGCTATTATTGTATAAGCAGTGTTGAGTTAGTGAGGCTAAACTAGAAATAGATAACTCAGAGAAATCTAGAATTTCTTCTCTCTCCCCAGCCCAGTCCTCTTCTCCGGGAATAACTGTAGAGGCAGTATGAAAATATGAATGTTAAATTAGCATTATGGGCCAATTCTGGATTAAAAAAAATAAGAGCAGATCAAAAGAGAATGTCATTGACCAGCATCATCTTTGAATTGCCCATCTATTAGCTCTATTAATTATATTTGTTTTTATATTTGATCTACAAAATTAAAATAGAGAAGAGCTTTGCAATTTTATGTGGTCCCCTTGTCTAATATTTCATTAACAAACTTGAAAATCTCACTGCTGTTGTGTCAGAACAGACTACGAGCCCCGCCCCCTTGGATTTCCAGGGCTGTGAACGGCACAGGAGGAGACTGCCTGCCTTTGTGCTGTGGATCTGTTGGATTCAAACCCCTGGAAAGGCATGACCACTGGGTTAGCAGTGCGACTCCTCACAGGCCATGAGCCTGCACTTTCTCCTAAGAGCTTTCTGGTTCTGACTTACACAGTAGGTTCCTAAAGGAGCTGAGTGAGGAGGGAGTTGGGCTGCTATCCCAAAGGCTGTTCCTCTGCAGGTTCAAATCTGGCCAGGGTCCCAAGGAGAGAGATTGACAGCCTCCTTCTATGTGAGTTAGCACCTCAGAAACCCGCTGGAGGCTGAGCTGTGAGGCAGTGTTGAATTCCTTCATCCCTTTTGAATTTGCTTTTATTTAGGGTATGAGTCATGAATCCCATGTTATTTTTCTACATGTGAAAATCAAGTTTTCTCAATTCCTGGAATGCTTAACATTTTAAAGAAGTCAATACCACCCCAATCAATCATAAAAGGACAAATATTTCACTTAAAATGTCAAGAAAGGCAAATATACGAAGGCAGCCATTTATTAATGGTACCAGGAAATAACAGGATTAAGAGTAATGGAAGAGCGCTTTGGGGAAGGCTATGGTAGCACAGGTCTTTACGATCATTTCTGTCAGCAAGTTTACACTTGCTCAAGCTGCATTGGCAAAAATGGTTTGTAGGTTATTTACAAGGGTGATTTAGAAGAGTGATGTGTAACCAAACGCCTCATGGGACTTGAATCCTGGGTTTGGTGGTTTGAAGTCACTATTTCCTAGTAGATCACAGATAATTTGCCTAATAATGTGTTTATGCACCACTTCGGCCACCTAGAGGGTCGATAAGTACCAGCTGGAGGGTTTGCTAAGGTTCACATTGCTGTCACTCTAACTCTAGTGGTTCCGGTTCAGCCAGCCGGGGTGGGACAGGAGGATTGGGTGAACTGAGCCCCCAGCTGCCTTTCTGCTGCCACCACTGTCCTAAGACCACACTTGACAAATAATTGACATGGCTGTGCGATGTCAGCTGTGGGACCTACAGCCAGTCACATAAATTCTCTGAGCTTCAATCAGAATTGGATGTCAACATTTGGTCTGTTCACATTAAGTGTTCTGCACAATGAGAGTTTAATTTCCTCAAGTAAACACAATCTATTTGAAAATGCATTGTATGCTCTGGAAAGAATGATAAAAAACTTGAGCTACTATCAAAAGGATTTCCTTATATGTGCTTAGCAATAGTTTTCAGAAAACAAATTACATTGTAGTTAAAATATTGAAAATGTTTCTAAGTCTATTATAAGTTCTGACATTTAGCAAACATTAAAATAACTTTACTAACCACACAGGATTACAAACATAAAAAATACACTGCCTAGAAAATTAGTTATCTTCAAGGCATAATTAAAATCTTTAACAAAATAAAATATCTTGCCTTTTAAATTTGAAATGTATATTTGTAGAATCATTGCCAAGAATTCTTATAAACTCTGTTGAACAATAGTTGTAAAACATAATCCTTAATGAATTTTCATAAAAATATTGCCACTTAGCATTTATTTTTAATAGTCACCAAACATGGAGACTGCTTTACATAGATCTATCAGAATATTCTTGTCTACTTTGGGAGCTGAAACTGAGGAAGACCTCATGCACTTGCTGTAGAGGTCAAGGACTGCAGCCTTCAGTATGGACT
>NW_006399950.1:5293777-5301832 GCF_000299155.1 Elephantulus edwardii | reverse complement strand
ATAGATAGATAGATAGATAGATAGATAGATAGATAGATATAAATAAATACAATTTCTCCTGTGGAATAGCTAGTGGATTTGAACCTTGTGCCTTTGGGTTAGTAGTGCAGCGCTCCCTCATAAAACCTAACGTCACTCAGAACAGCCACTGGTACAACCATTCAGGTTCTGACTATAGAGGGCAGGATCTAGGGGGAACTGGCTAGCACTCGGGAAGCACCGTGGGCTGAGACAACTGGAATAATTAAGACAAAACTTCAGGCAACTGTTTGAACTGAAACGGCCCTGACTTTTGGGATGCGTAACTTACCTCTGTGTTGGGTTTCAGAACTCACATGATCACAGTTTTCAACTCTCAGCTTTGTCTCATTTGCTTAACATGTCAGACTCTTAATTATCTAAATTGCAAATTAATTGTATTGTGAAATGCCCTGAGAAGCTTGAAGGGTGTGCATGTTAAATAAACGGATGACTGACTGATGCTTCTGTGTGTCTCCTTCAAAAAGACAGGCCTCTGCTCTTCCTTAAGATATTTTGCTGTAATCCCCGTAACTCTGGTTTACGGCTCTTGTGAACAGCCAGGCATATTTCCTTTTTCTTCTTTATTCTTTTAATCGTAATTTAGTAACTTTGCTGCCACAGCTGTGGGATATAAATAAAATGAGTCGCAGCACCAAACACTCGTATGTGTTCAGGAGCCTTCACCAGAGGACTTACATTTATGTAGATGTGTATATCTTATTTATTTTTTTTTTCTAATTTATGAAGCAAATGATACCCAGCTTGGCTATTAATGCCAAAAGATAAATTTGAAGGCTCACTGTGATGTTTTTAGGTGTTCTAGAACTTTCAAATGACAGAGCAGCTATTTCATAGGATGTTTGCTTTCCTTCATGCACATAAAAAAAATAAATTGCAAATTATACTCAAGGAAGATTTTGCAGGTCAACCATGGAACTACAATAGTATTTTAATAGCTGATCAGGGACTTTCAAATGTTTAAGCCCTTTAACAATTAGTCTTCATGCAAAAGTCAGTCAGGTATCTTAATAATTTCCTATTTTAATGTCTAACAAGTAGCTTTAATTTTTTAGTGGAATTTTATGACCCAGGGACAGAGTCCTTTGTCCTAGTAGTCCCAGAATGTACAGTGAGACCTAGTATTTAGTTATTTGCTAATTGTTATTCATTTTGTGAAGGCGTTACAAAAAGAAAAAACTTGACAGCATAGGACAGGTAACACTAGTGGTGTAGCAGGAGCAAGCTGCATTTCTAGCTCCTCCCTTGGAGATGCAGAGCTTTGGAAAGCCAAGGGAGGGTTGTTACGTGTCAAAAGAATGTAATTAGAGTTTCTGGGTGAATAAACTGGATGGAATACCTCGCTCAGCTGACCTTGCTCTCAAATCTGAGACCTGGCAAATCTTCAAGACATTCCTTCAGTCATGGTGGGTCAGTCAGCACCACAAAGGCTCAGCAGTCAGTACACAGGCACCGACACAAGTGCACTCTTCCTACCAGACTCATTGCTGCTGGTGGAGTCCAACTCCCAGCAATTCTACAGGACAGAGTAGAGCTGTACCACAGGCTGGTTGCCAAGGATGGAGATCGTTGCCATCCCACTTTCTCCTGTGGAATGGCTGGTGGTTTGAACCTGTAATCTTTCAGTTAGCGACTTCACTTTATGAACTAAGAGACCAGGGATCCTTCACATGCTCTACAGTATTGACTAATGTATAAATCGGTTCATGAACATTTCAATCAATCTAACTTTCTAGATAGAGTACATATTTTCAGAAATATCATTGTAAATCCTGACATCTTCTGCTAGTAACTGAGTGGCTTTGGGAAACTTGCTTCCCTTTACTTCCATTTCCTTATCTATAAGCTATAGAGAGAGAAAAAAAAATACACACACACATACACACACACACACACAGATTTATTGGAAGGACTGGCTATTCTATAAATTCACCGCCTATCAGTGTTCCTTGACCTCATCAGGCAATCAACAAATATAATTTTTTAGTCACATAACCAAAAACTGCTTTGGATAACGAGGAAAAAGAAGTTTACGTGAGTGAGGGAAAAGGTTTCTGTTATACCCAAGAGCCAGCACCATGCTCAGTATTTCCACAGAATATTTACCGGTCATTCAACATTGCTGTTGAATCTTTCTAAGGATTATTGACATTTTCTCAGTCTCATTTGGTATCCATTAAGTAACAACTTAACAAATATGTGTTGAACACCCATTTGATCATTCATTCAGTCCTATACTTCTTTACTCTGTCACAATACATTCTCTAAGACACACGGATCGGTTAACACTGTACCTTGGTAAATAACAGTGGAGACACACCCTGCAAAGTGCCATTCTTGTGCCCATGCACCTCGCACTTCTCTCGGGACTCTGCCCTTCTGGTTATATTTCTCCCAAGCTGCTCTTTATTAAACTGAAAGCTGAGGCACTCCCTCTCTGTTCCTTTGGTACAGCTAACTTTAGAGTGTGTTGAAGCTGCTCTGCATCTCCAGAAAGCTTGAGATTCTTACTTTCTTCTTCTCCTTTAAAAAAATTTTATTAACTAGTAGACTATAGTTCTGCAACAATATTAGAACAGAAAATAACAGAGCAGACAATTCAGAATGCAAATTAGTCTTCACACCAGGCCTGTGGGCCTTGGCACAAGCAGTTGGAAAAATAATGAGACACATTGCACTAAGAAAGGGTGCAGTTGGAGAACTCTCCGTGTTATTGAGGAGTGATGAAGTCATTTCAACGACTAAGTTGCCTCTGATTCAGGCCATGGCTTTTCCAATCACTTGTTATGCATCTGAGAACTGGACAATGAATAAGGATGACAGAAGAATATTGATGCCTTTGAGCTGTGGTGTTGGAGAAGAGCACTGAACATCCCCTGGACGGCCAAGAGAACAAACCAATATGTCTTGGAAAGGGTTCAGCCAGAGTGCTCTTTGGAGGCAAGAATGATGAGGCTTCACTTGATGCATTTCAGGCATGTTGCTAGGAGGTGGTATTACTTGGAGAGGGCCATGATGTTCAGAACAGTGGAGGGTTGGCGAAGGACAGGAAGACCCTCGATCAGGGGGATTGACAAGGTGACTGCCACAATGGGCTCTAGGGTATTGGGAAGTGTGAAGATTTCACAGGCTAGGACGGGGTTCAGGTCCATTGTTGTTGATAGGGTCACTATGAGTCATACTTGACTTGACAGCACTGACCATAAATGCAGAAATCCTAAATCTTGCTGCTGCCCCATACAGTTTTTCCTTGTTACATGAATGTTATGTTAGTGAGGTAGATTTCTTAGAGTCAATAAGCCAATATTGGCCATTAGACTTAGTTAAAGCCAATACTGTATTCAACTTTCTGTAATGTTTATCTCCTGTCAGTTTTCCTCCCAGAGCCCCAGACAGGATCTCACAGTACGTTTGGTAGTCATGCTTCCCTCGGCTACTCTCGGAGGTGACAGCAGCTCCGACTTTTCTTGTTTTGGACAGTTTGCAGGAGTGGTGTTGGTATTTCTTACAGGTTGTACTTCTGGTGGAATCTGGTTGGTGTATTTCTTGTGACTAGACTGAGGTTTGGGCTTGGGGAAGACAACCACAGAAATAAAGTGTCATTTTAATCACATCTTTAACAAGGGTACAATGCTAGCAAAGCTGTTTATGACTGCAGATGTTCACTTGGATCACCTGGCTGGGACGGTGAGCCAGGCGCCTCTCTGTGAGTGACTCCTTGTCTCCTCTTTCCTGCCATTATCGGTGGAAAGAAGTCACAATCCAGAGCCAGCCCACACCTAAGAAATGGGGAGTGCGTTCTACCAGCGTCAGATTTCTCTACATGACGAGAATTCTGCTTCATGGCAGAGTTAGCCATTTCCCCCCATTTATTAATATCAGACTGAGCCCTAGGAATTTATTTTATATGTGATAGATTAGCATTGAGTACTTTAAAAACTTTTATTGTCAAATGATTTTACTTTTGACCATTGGGAGCCTTTTAATTGGTCTTTGTGTCTTTTGACATAATCTCATCAATGTTGTTATATTTTTCTTTAATTTCCTCATTTCCTGGAACGATAATATACTCTTTTGTCATAATGTGTATTTCCTCTCTCAGCCTCATAATCAATCATTCCTGTGAGGAACATTGGGTTTCATTGTTATTGTGATTTGTTTGGTTTTTGTTTATTATAGGGTCATATTAGAAACCAGTATCTGGACAATACATGCGTTCACAGGAATTGGAGTGTCATTTATTTTAAGCCCTCTCAGCTTACAGACCAAAGAAATGTTTGTGCTTCTATTAGTTTCCAACTTTAATCCATTACCACAGAAATCATTCTGGTCTCTTCCTCTTGCCAATCAGTAAATACTCCCTCCGACAGTGAAAAACTTGGCTCCCACCAGCTGCCATTCATTTCCTTCATTCTTCTTATCCATATATAAAAATAACTCACCCACATGCTTACGGAAAACAACTTAATTGCCGGGAACATAATATTTACATGCATTTTCTCTTACGTTAGATCTTACAGACTTCCAAAGTTACTTACATCAGCATACTCTCACTGCCACAAACCTCCACACACTACAGGCTTTGAAAGTATATTTGTAATATAATTATATGTTCTTGTCACTTACTGCACTCATAACTAGAATCTCTCACACTTCAAAATGAATTTTTAGATAATTTTCTTATTTTTGTTATAAGGTTGTGGAAAAATGTAGAATGCCATCTACGCACCATTATAATACCATCACCTGACTGCTCTAAAAATCCGCCTCAAGCACCTGTTAGATTTTCATCCCCTCTGCAAATTACTGGTAACCACTTGTCTTTTTTTCCCTATAATTCTGGGGTTTTATTCTAGAAGTAATACCTTGGTGACCACATAGTATAGAGACCTCAGACTAACTTCTTCCAGTCAGTCATATGTACTTAAAATTCCTTTCTTTGTGACCTACTCTTTTTTTCCCCTTTCTGTATGCCATTGCATGCATATACTATAATATACTATATTTTGTCATTCTTAATGATTTGTCTACTGAAGATATTTGTCCCTTTCAGTTTCTGGTAAACTGCTGGAACCATTATGTGATGATTTACCTTTTTTTTTTTTTTTTTTAAGGAGTAGGGACAGAATTTAACCATAGTCCCAGAGAACAATCAAGAAAGACTGTATGTAGATGGGTTGTTTTCAAAAAACTTGGGTATATCCAGCTTGGATCTTAAAGACATTCAAAATCTAATATTAAAAAAAAAAACTAATTCAAAAAACAGGAATTCTTTGAAGGTTTTAGAGTGTCATTTCTAAAGTTAAACTAGTTTAAGTTGTCCAAAAATCATCTAAGAAGAATATATATGTTCTTCTGGAAACCACTCATCGCCCCTCCTATGCCAGTCTATCACCATCTCTCTTCCGAGAACCACAGTTCTTACTTTATAATTGGCAGTTGCAGGGAAGACATTTCAAATCCAACTTGGAACCCACTGCGGAGGAAAGAGTGATTTATCGTATCCTATTTTTCTAGCTGACCTCAGAGCTTACCTCTAGAAGCTTAACTGTTTGTAAATGTTGGTCAGACATCTCAATATGTAAACGACAACAATAAACCCCAACAAAATGTGATTTCACATTCTGTCTCTTAGACAAAAGGGAACTCTACCATCTGTTTCAACATAAGTAGGTACTTAGGAGAAGAATGCACTGCTAACTACACATTACATACCCCGGTAAGAGTCTCTGTCGTTCTGTAGTAGGATAGTTCATGCAGAAGCAAGAAAGCATGCTAGTTAAAAGCTAAACAGCCTTGGAAATACAAACAACTGAGTAGCTACATTTTTTTAAAAGCTTATTGTGTGATGTTGTACAAGTAACAGAACTTCTCTGATCTTAAGCACTTCAGCTATCAAATGCTAACAGTAATAGTATATGTCCTTCATATCCTGTTAATGTGTGTGCTATTTCATGAATCCCATGAAGCACTTAGCATAGGGCCTGGAACATAATGTAAGCTCAATACATGTTGAAAATAATAATGGTAGAATGATTGAATAGCATTGCATTTTCACTTGTCTCCTCTTCTTTATACAAAACCTTCTGATCATGAACAGAGGCTAAGGTCAAGCTTAATAAATTGAAGGAACTCTAGACTTCTGAATCCCTAGTGTTTCAAGCAAATCGCCATTTTTCTCGACTGTGGGTCAGCAAAGTATTGATTTAGTCGGAGATGTATTTCTCTGGGTTATACATTATGTCTCGATAAAGGATTAGACTAAAGCTATTAAATCACTGTTAAGTGCAGTATCGCTTACAGCTCTGCTACTTCTTGAGCTGATGAGCTCCAGCTTAATGTTCCACGTGTACATGAGGACTTATTTTACTCTTGTTCAAAGGTGTAGAAAACAACAATAACTTTCCTATCCTCAGTGGCAGGTCTTATTGTATTTGATATTCGTGTTCACAAGTTATTTATCAATCATTATTTTGGGTGCAAACGCTGGATTTCTGAAGATTCTATTACTAATGTCTTCATATTTGACCTTAACAAGAGCTCTTTATGTACTCATTTTTTAGTAGACAGTATAAAGCGAAATCGAAGGCTCAGAATGGCTAGGGCAATGAAATGTCCTTTTATTGTTAATGTAAATGTCATTGTGTTATTATTATTTTGAGCAATGCTATTATCAGCGTTACTGTTTTTCATTATTGATAAAATTGTGATGTAAAAAAACAGAGTAGAACATGTGTTCCCTAGAATGCTTCCCCAGGGAAAACCTGGGATATACACTGCACAGTAGGACAGGGGAGTCTACCTTTACAACACTCAGTACTTTTAATGAAGACATTTTCCACTGTTTCAATATCAGTGAGATTGTTTTTTTCTACAATCCATTATTTTATCAGTATTCTATCCTCATAGGGCGATCTAACATTCCAACTTCTTAGTATTTCAGTTAACAGGAATGAAAGCAGCTGAACGATCGGAAAATGTAACAAAGGCAATCTCTGCAGACTTTATTGCTGTCTCAGTCTTCATTTAAAAAGATCCACTGCTGACAGAATTTTTTTTCAGGATTTTTTTTTAGGATTTTTTAAAAATAAGATTCAAGCAAAGAATAATGCCAAATACAAATATGTTAGGAAAGTGGTTCCCTCGACCAAATTTTATTTAAAAACTTAGAATGGTCTGAATTTAAGCTCTGGATAATGAGGCTTAAGGAATCCAGCGGAGAAATAGATGTTTTCTCAAATCACAATTGTAATGAAAATTCTATTTATGACTTAAATGTACAGAATTGAAACAGTTTCAACTAGTGTACAGAGAACTCTAACTTCCAATTCAGGGTGATCTGGATCAGACAGTTAACAAATGTATTCTCTGTCTTCCCATGAAAAGGGATAAGATGGTCACTCGGTAAAACCACAGAAGAATGGAGTCAAAGTTCTTATTTATAGCAATGCTAATGTAAGAAGCACCAAGTTAAAGAAGAAGAAAGACACAACTTAGTTTTGCTTACGCAGTACTTCACAATAGCAAAAACCTTCATTTTAGACAAACTGAACTTTCAAAATCAGAAGAAATAGATAATAGCCTTTTAAAAAATCTGTTTTTAAAGGGAGTACATGGTACTTTAATCCTTTAAGGCTGAGAAACGTTGGATGAAAACTGTTTCAGATTGGTTTTCTTGATTAAAACTTTCCTCAAATTAAATCTTTCCTTGATCCAATTAAAAGTTGCAAAAGGACTTGTCTCTACTTTTGAGCTGAAAGGATATGGCTACCAGATACGTTTGATATCTGGAAAGTTCAAATTAGTAATATTTATTTATTTCTTTTACTCACCTAAAAGGAATAATTACAAGAGATATGACCATGATCTCTATTCTGAAGAACATCTAAGGTGTCCCTTCTCCATAATATCTTTAATGTCGCTATGAGTCGCAAACGACTCAACGGCACATAACAACAACAACAACATACCAATTCTGAATTTTAAATAGACTACTTATTCTAAGCAAAAAAAAAA
>NW_006399950.1:5250496-5293677 GCF_000299155.1 Elephantulus edwardii | reverse complement strand
CACACAGAGTTGATTTGGATTCATGACAAGAGCACAAGCACATGTAGACTAGTGCTACTATCCAGTGTGTTCTTGGTTGGGGTATATCAGGCATAGATGAATAGACCTGCCTTCTGGGGTGCCCCCGACTGGATTTGAGAAGCCAGCTTTCTAGGTAGTAGTTCAGTGTGCCCAACTCCAATCTTCTGCTGGGCTGGCAGATGCAATATTTCAGGCCAGAAAGTGTTTCTTATTTCCCAAGGCATGCATGTTTGTTTTACGATATTTGTATGTTTGCTTGTTTTATCATTTTCATTTATGGGGCAGCACTTGCCTGTCAGTTTGCTGTACTGTGGTGATTTCTGTGTTGCTGTGATGCTGGAAGCTTTGCCACTGATATTTCAAACACCAGCAGGATTACCCACAGTGGACAGGATTCAGTGGTGCTTCCAGACTAACCAGCAGAACTGTGAAGAGCCTATTAATAACAAAGAAACACTGCTGGATATAGTGCATATAGATGAATCTCTCAGGTTGGAAGGCACTTAAATAGTGGAGTGGACTTGGCCAGAGGGATTGTCTAACAGTGAAAAGAATTTGTCTTTTGCTTTTCAAAGAGAAGAGCAAACTGAGGTGAGGGGAAGAGGTTGGGCATGCAGCAACAATGAACGAATGAATGAATGGGAATACAAAGTCTCTGTAAAATTTTATTAAAATCAACAAAAAGAAAAAAGTAATAAAGTTCTTAAAAAGAATTAGAAGAAATAGCAGAAAACATTCAGTGAAAACTGGGAAGACCTCTGACAAGATGTATTGACACAATGACTATGACAACGGGTTTGAGCATGTTGGGGATTGTGGTAACGGCGCAGAATAGGGAAAGATTCCAATACTTTGTGGGGAAAGTTATGAATCATTGACGACTCCATGGCCCATAACAATAGTTGAGTTTTTAACTGCTTGTGCTAAACAGAGATGAACTAGGTAGGTCCTGAGAGGAGTGTTGAAGCCACAGAAGAAGAATGCCTATGACTGCTCCTAATTGAATGGGTGGTAACTCAAAGAATACGAAGAGGGATCACAATAAATTAGCCTATTCTAAACCTCTAAGTGGAGAGAATTGGCAGGTAATAATTTAGTAGAAATTGCCTGTTTAACGTGAGTGCCATTCCAAAAAGGTAATTAGAATGGCTAACAGCTGCCAACTGAATATTTAACTCAGATTATATATGCATACCATCTGGCTCTATGCCTGGTATATAGTAAGCTCTCAATTAACAGTTATTAAAATTAGTTATGAATCTTCACATTTCTTATACAGAATTTTCTTCTCTTTGAAGAATTCTTTCTAGTGTCCTTTCTTCCTACCATAATGATCCTGGAAGAGCATCGACTGTAGAAGAAGATATCCATCGTAGAAATGCCTCTGTGCCTCACCAGAAAGATTTCTACCCTCATGATGAGGAAATAAAAACGAACTGTGATCATGGACAGTATGATCAGAGCACAGGAGTGAGAGGAAGGATATTTATTTCTTTAAACACATGTACCCATTCCTATGTAGCCATTCGATTCACAATGAAGAAAAATTTAGTTTATGAACATATCTTAATATGTGTATTGAATGCAAATATAGAATACTCAATTGATAGTAGAAAAGAAATGCAAATGAGGATTACTGCTTTTAACTGCTAATAAGAAAATAATCTTTAGACGGTATGCTAAATACTCAACATGTTTTATCTCATCTAAACTTCATAATGCATGAATTATTTACAATTTTTAATTTCAATCAGGGCTGTGGTGGTCCACTGGTAAGAAGTTGTGCTGCCAAGCCAAAGGCACGTGGTTCAAATCCACTGGCTGCTCTATGGGAGAAAGATGGGCAATCTCCTTTGTGGTTAAGAGCTTCTGAAAACCCACTGAAGGATCAGCTGTGAGTGGATACTATTTGAGGAAAAGGAAAAACAACATTAATCTCTATTAATAAATGAGAAAAACCCTGATCTAGAAGCTTTGGAAGAATCAAGTAAACATAATTGGTTACTGTTAGAGATAATTTCTACTCTATTATGAAGCTGCTCTATTCTTCTATTGTGACAACCTTATTATTGTTGTTAGTATTATTTACATAGATTGATATAACTTGGAAAAGCTAACATGCAGGAAGAAACCGAAGCTCACGACAAGAATAATATCATTGTTCATTGATTCAGTTCTTCCCACCCACTACCCGTTTGAGAAGGCTTCAAAAAAGAGAGAAAGTGTGAAATCTAAATCAGTTAAGTTAGTGTCTTCATAAGCTATTCCAGGATAAAATAGAAACTTTCGTTTAAAATACATATGCATTTTAAAGTGAGCTGCGTTTTGCTTTTCTTTTCTGTGGCTCTGTGTCTGACTTTACCAGTGACAATCAAGAGGGCCTTGGCATTTGTGCTGAGCAGTGACATAACAAATCTAAAAAATTCACAGCATTTAATTAGCAACTGAGAAATCTTATAAAACTGTGTGTTGTTTTCTCCATTAGAAATTTTGTTAACATATGATGGCATCACAAAACACAAGGTGAGAAGACTTAATTTTGTTTTTAACATTTTGGGAAGTTGTAGTGAGTATTTTTTTTTTATTTTAAATTGATGTTAATGAAAGTTTACAGAGACTTTGGATTTCCATTCATTCATTGTTGCACTTTTCTCCCTGCCTACCCCCTACCCCCAGTACACTCTTCTCTTCGAAAAGGAAAAGAAAAATTCTTTTATTGTTATGCAACCCCTCCCCCCTAGGTGCACTCCACTATGCAGCCTTCCTTCTGGACTCCTGTCATGACAATAATACCTAATCACCTATCCCTTTTAAACAGTTCTCTCCCTCATCTGTTTCAATGTAGTATACATTATTTATCCCACCTTTCTCAGTATTTTTTTTTATGGTCTGAGTTTCCTTGGGAAGTCCACAATAGCTACAGCATACCTTATATCCAAAAGAAACCCATATTTCCATATCCTTCAATCACCACACAGCAAAAAGAAATGTATGTTAATGCAAGTATTCAGGTTCCTTTGCTAAGTCACTTTTGGGTAAAAGGAGAAGGAAAATGTCTACAATTTATTTAGGTTATAAAAGAAAATATACACTAACTGAAATATTTAACGACAGTATCTTTTCATTTGAGGTGTAACTTTATCTAGGTCAGTGAAGGCTTCCAAGTTTCTTTCTTCTCTGTTAGCTTTAGTTTTCAAAGGTTCTCTAGTGGCTAAGGGGGAAGGAGTTGCTCTGCCAATACAAAGGTGTGCTGAGAGAATCTGCCAGCTACCTCGCGGGAGAAAGATGGGCGATTTCCTCCCATGCAATTTACAGCCTCTGAAAACCCACTGGAGTCTCAGATATAGGTTGATTCTGATTCTACAGCAATGGGTTAAAATGAGTGCAGTTTATCCACATGTAAGTAAATTGTTGTCTAGGCAGAGATTCTATCCTAATATCTCTGCAAATCCTAAAGGAAAGAGAGCTTCTTTTCCAAAACTCTTCCAAAAGCAGATCTGGAGTTTAAACTACTGTTTTTCCTTTGATTCTAAGCTTGGCCAATCGTGGGGGCCATTGTAGTCAAGCTTCTAAAGGCAAGGCCCAAATAATATCCTGCATCCTGAATAAGGAATTTAATCACCCACATTCAAGTCAAATCAGATAAAAATAACTAAAGATAGAATTTTATTGTCTAAGAAAGATAAAAATTCAGATAAATAGAGCTACATGACCAACTAAGAATTGCAACCCAAATCTCAGTTCTTCTTTCCTTCTTTAAAACCAAAAGATTTCCACTTAAAATCTGGTACCCAGAGTACTATACGCTTTGCTATAACTTAATGGCTTATGGGAGAAGATTCCTCACTCCAAGTACAATTTGAGGAAGAAAACAGGAAAGTTGTATGGCAATGTTCTTTCATTAAGTCACAAACTCATCTACCTCGGGCCGCCTCTTAGCTTTTGCGTCTCCTGTTTGTACAATCATTCCATTGTAATTGTGTTCTCATCCTGAAATATGCTCCACAGTTCATCGATTTGCACAAGAATTCTACTCGTTCATTGGTGTATATGCCATTTATTCGGACTTTCAATCCCACAGATGGATATTTCTTTTTGGTCTAATTAATGGCTTATATACTCAGAAGTATCTAAGAGTTACTTACATTTTGGTAGTACGACTAAATTTGTAAGTGTTAAGAGTTGACTGAAGGTTCTAAGTCACTGACTCTTTAAAAAACACACCAGTAAAAAGATAAGTTTTTGAAAGTGATGACTTTTGTTAAGAGTCTGAAGGAAGTGCCCTAGTGGGACAGGGAAGTGGAATGTAGACGGAAAGGGTGTCAAGCAGAGGCAAAGACATCAAGCAAAATTCTGCAAAACTGGGGTCACAGCTAGAGTTGTCCATTTACGGGCAGGATCACTGGAGAACTGCACACATGTCCCTGAGAACAGGAGGTATGTCCGGGGTTTCCTGCTCTCTGTGAGGGCGATGCTAGGTCAGCAGCCGCCCCACCAGGAGTAAACTGTATGTTGTTGTTCTTATGGCTGTTTCTTCCCACTCAAGGCTGCTCATTGCTCTAGAGACGAATGAAAGTGACAAGAGATCTTGACGGGCAGAAGAGAATTCCCTAACACATTCCCCAATGTTGTCATTCTCTACAAAAGCAGACTGCTACCTCTTAACTCCTAAAGAGGGACTGCTGGGTTCAAACCACTAACCTTTCCATTAGCTGAGTACTTTAACCAATGTGTTCCATCTTATGAACACTGATTTAAAACCACACTGAGATGTTAGTCGAAAAAGAAGGGGGAGGAGGGAAGTCACTAGAATAGAAGTTAGAGGGTGAGGTGATGGTGAAGGATAGGAAAGATTTAATAGAGGCTTGACAAGAAGGGTGATAATAGTAGTCATGAATGACATAAAATATAGTATATATGAATGTATAAAACACAATGTACTTGAATGAAACACAGTGTATATGAGGTATTGTATGCAAACTGATTTTAAAAAAATCGAAAGAAAAACGGAGGATTAGTTTGATCTGTTACATTACATTGATTAGAAAAGCCGATCTACACAGAGTCCCTTTTTACTCATCTATGGTAAGACATATGTTCTGTACGTCTTCATGGTTATTACAAAGTACATTTTCTTTAGAGAAGTGGACATAGTCAGGATCAATATATATTTGTATTTCAAAATCATTCGAAATGTATCTCTGTGATACAGACTGTTGGAAAAACGACACCAGCAGACATACATGTTCAACATAGAGATCTCAGAAACCTTTAATTTGAAAAAGCGTGCTATCTGCAAAGAACAATAAAACACAATAGGAGATATGCATGTAATGCCTTTTTATTAAGCACATAGCTTCAGAGACAAAGAAACGTGGATTTAGAGCAGAGATATACCACCTGTAGTTATGTTAAAAATAAAATTAAATTTTAAGTAAGAAATTGATATATGTATGCAATACTAGGTAAATAGTTTGTGTTCCAATATAGGCAGTTGTTGTGTTGATATTTCAGTTTAATTACTAATGCAATAAACATGTAATCAACTGACTGAGATAAGTAGTTATCTATATAAAAAGAACTATTAACATATGTTCATATAATTAAAATTTAAAATTATTGTATAAGGAAGGTAAGATAGTTGATCTCTACAGGGGAAAATGGTAATCAATTATCTTTCCCATCCTTATAACATTTTAATTATGTGAAAACATGTTAATTGTTCTTTTTATATAGATAAGTACATTTGTCTGTTTATTAAATGTTTATTTCATTAACAATTAAACTGAAATATTACACAACAATTGCCTAATTTTTACCACAAACTATGATCTCTGGAAAAAGACTGGTGAGACATTTCACCAAAAACAACATTCCCATGACAAACAAACGCATGAAGAAATGTTCAAAATGCGTAGCTATCAGAGAGATGCAAATCAAAGCAACTATGAGATACTATCTCATCCCAGCAACAATAGCAAAATTCAGCAGAGCAGCAAATAAAAGATGCTGCCGAGGTTGTGGAGAGACTGGAATTCTTATTCATTGTTGGTGGGAGTATAAAATGGTTCAAGCACTATGGAAAGCAGTTTGGTACTTTCTCAAAAAGTTGGAAACAGAAATATAATTTGATCCAGCAATTGTACTTCTGGGAATATTCCCTAAAGAAACCATAACCACCATCCAAACAGTTGTATGCACACCGATATTAATTGATGTGTCATTCAGAATAGCAAAGAGATGGAAGCAACCCAAATGTCCATCAACAAACAAATGGATAGAAAAAACCCCTATGATATATTCACACAATGGAATACTATGCAGCACTGAAAATAATTAACTCACCAAGTATCACACAATTTTGGTGACCCTGGAGGACATAATGCTGAATGAAATGTCTCAGTCAAAAAAAAAGGACAAATATTGCATAATACCACTGTTTTGAAGGAGAAGAGACATGGGGAATTGGGAGGAGAAAAGGATAAGAGTTGATAGATAATAAACACTGTATTGGAACAGATGAGAGAAAGAACCGTTTAAAAGGAATATATGATTAGGCATTATATGTAAGATAAAGTCCAGAATAAGAGGTAGCAAGGAGGACTGGGGCGTGGGGGGTGGGGGAGGAAGAAAATTATACAGAAATGAATGGATAGTTTAAAAAATTTAAAATGTAAGTGAACTGAGGGGGAAAACGTGGGGGAAGGAGGAAAACGGGAAATAATTAATGAGTGAAAATCTAACTTTTCTGTAAACTTTCATTAAAATCACAAAGTGAAAAGTTTTTTCAAAAAGAAAAAATGGTGAAATAAAACAAGTATCAGAACATCTTTTTATTCTCCTTTTAAATGAATTTTCTTAGAAAAAATTTCAGTACAGAAGTAATACATTCTCATTTTAAGAAAAAAGCATGCATAATAACTAGAGACGAAAATAAAAATCATTCATATATTGCATATATTCAAAAACTAAATTTATCAGAATCTGTGAACTGTGTGAATGAATTTCGTTTTGTAATTTATTTTTTAATCATCAGTATTACATCAAGTGAATGTATAAGGAAACTAGTTTTCTATGATTAACTTTTTGCCACAAAGATGTCATTTTGCTACAATGTCAAGTTACATTTCTGAGACATGGCAGAATTAAATTAAATTATGGGACAAACAAAATTTGTGAAAATAAACATTGTATTTTGTGTTTAACAAAATTCAAGTTATGACTGCAATTATACGCTAAGCCTGAGAAAACAGATGCATCAACAAATTATTTTGGAGTCTGTTTACAGGAAAAAAAAAGTGCATAAGCAAATGATATGGCTTCCCCCTATTTTATCTTTATTATGTACAAGAGAATCATCAATTTGGGGTGATTGTCTTTTCCCTTGAGCTTTCTCAAACTTTAGTTCAGCATGCTGCCTCATTTAAAGTCCCTACTGAATCATCAGGGAGCTCTGATGGGCTCTAGGGAAGGAGTCGCTCTGCCAACCCAAAGTTTGAATCCACCAGCTGCTCCACAGGAAAAAAAAAGATGGGTAATCTCTCATGTGATTTACTGTCTCTCAAAACCCGCTGGGGGTCAGCTATGGGTTTTTAGGACTCAATAATAACTAATTTATTAACTACAGCAATTATAGTAGCACCAGCAATTACAGTAGCACCAGAACTTTCTTCCCTAGTGGCTGTTCACATTCTATAGAATCTTACTCAGTAACTGTCCTGTATGTGATTAGTCAGTTCTCTCACATGGCTTTTATTGACTGGAAGAACTCTGGCATCAATTTCAAATTCTACAGTTTACTTTTACAGATAGATTTACTAATATAATTGTTATTCATTCAAAACAGAAATAGTTGGAATATCAGACAATCTGTAAATGAAAAAATATGACAGGAAAGGAGAAATACTGAGAGTTAGACAGGGGATTATGTTTATAAGTGATCAATTTATGTATAGTTTCCTGTTATAACTTTATTTATTCCCTTCAATTCCTTACAGACATGATGTTTATACCATGACTTTCTAAATTCACCTATTATTATTAGATGTTTACATTCACATAACACAAAATATGGGAGTTTGTTTGTTTTGTATTTTAAAAGGTACTGTGGCTCCCATATATCATTATAGTTTCAATTTATATTCCTCTTGATATTCCTTCTCACTTATGGCATATGTGTTCAATGACATGGTAACATCAAAATAGTTCCACCAGTGTCTATAATTTTGCTTTATAACTTAGAGTCAATGTAAACGCTGGGTAAGTGTCATAGTGGGTTCTCATAGAGAACTTCCTGACTGCCTTGTTTAAAGTAGTTAGATAATATTTTTATTTCTTCACCCCATTCCCTTTAGCTCAGTTATTGCAAATTATTATCTCAGATACTTTTAAATTGGGTTTCTATACATTTCTCAATTAGTCTGTAAGCTCCATGAGGGCAAGGAATGTGTCTATTTAATTCAACAAGATTAATCTCCAATTTAGCATCATGACTTCTATGTGAAAAGCACTTGGTAAAGTGCAAAATTAATGACTGGATGGATGAGTGGTGAATGACTGCAAAATCTGAAAACTAGTCATAACATAATTATAGATTTATTTTTATTCCTTGAAAATTCTGTTTTCGGATGCTCTAATATTATCGTGCTGTCATAAAGACTAAGCCATCTCTGTTCTAATGAGGTGTAACTGTTTAGTCCAGTCCCTGATATTAGTTGGAGGAGGCTGGATGGAAGTCTGTTGCCAGGGAAAGTCAAGTTCAGCAAATCCAAAGCTATCCTTGAAATCCCGAACTTTCAACAGGAAGACGAAGGCTCCTACGGCTGTACCGCAGGCAACCTCCGCGGGAGAAACTTTGCCAAGGGCCAACTCATCTTCTATGGTGAGCTGAGTTGCAGAAAAGCGCATGAAATATCTGACAATATACTTATAACAAATAATGAAAGTCATTAGTATGTCATGGGGAAAATGGCATAGAAAAATAAGAAAGGTGCAATTCCAGCTCGGGACACTTAATGGAATGCGTAGCAGGCAGGAATGACTAGCCTTAAACTGTGGTTTTTATTTCAGCACAGTCTTTGCAAGCTTGTTTATAATAATTATTTTGAAAGGATCAGCAGTGTCATGTAAAAGCAATAAAAGCGTGTAACACACGGTGGCGTAGAATCCAATATATTTCCTATAAAACATTCAGTACAGCCCATGGCAATCTTAATTATGAGGATAATTTCTAAATAGAAGAGAAAAATGATAGAAAAGGGTAATACTGGAATAGTAATTTGGAGCATTTCTTTAAAGGTCTCAGGGTTTTTGACCATGTGTATACAGTATTCAAGGCCACCATTTTTTATAACTATGTTAGTCTCAGTTATTGGAACACTTAAAGAATGTAAGGGAGTGGAAGAAAAGAGTTATTCCCTAAATATTGTCTTTGTCTTCTTTCAAACAGGTTGAAATGCACACTTGGCTCTCAATTTTCATTTCAATGTCCCTTAGAATTATAAATAAAAAATGCTGCCTTAAAAAAACTAAACCCAATCAAAAACTCCCTTTTTGAATTAAATATTTCTGCCATAGAAAACTTTGTCAAGTACTGTTCATACATGGGAAGGAAGACTTTTCTATATGATAGCTTTGTATGTGAGATATTTATTAACAATAGTTAAATGATTACAGGACACAGTATAGATTAAGAAAGCACATGTGACACGGTGGTCGCCTCAGAGGGATGCGGGTGGCTCTACAGGGTGACACTGTGCTTGGCCATTTTGTTTTCCATTTCCTTCAGAATTTCCATTTTTAGTGTAGAATGGAAACTAGTATTTTATAAACAGGCTGTGATTCTTTAGCTATTATTTCCCTATTGTTTTAGTAACATGAAACAAATTTTTAAAAATCCCTTAAATAGTTCCATAATAAAAATTTTGGCACAGCTATAACCAGAGATTAATCAATAAGTTTGAAACAATAATCAGGTATTCTTTCCCCACAAGGATACAGCCATTGCCGGCTTACATAAAAGATTTTATAATCATTCACTTAATTGAATTCCTTCAATAATCATAAAGTAGATTTTTTTCCCTTAAAATTATACTATGATCTCACATACAATAATTGTCATATCTTAAATATGAACTTTGGAAAGCCATAGTTTTTCAACATAAAAGGCGAATTTTATTAGCAGTACATAGTACTTTTCACTACAACTTAATTAGCCATGTAACAGGTTCAATTTTTCCTTGTTTAGAAGGACTGAGCAACTGCTCAATACATAATTGTTGTGTTATGCTTCTTAGTCATATAAATTATCCATTGATTTATCTCCTCCCCAAAACAAATAATTGCCACAGATAAGATAGAAATAAAAAAATACATGAAAAATTTTGAGAATGTCTTCTCACAACTCTATTTTGTAGCTTTTTAAAATTATAATTCAAAACCAAGTCACATTGGTTTTTCAGCTATATTAAGTTTTTATAGTCCCCAGAAAAAAATTGCTTGATTATATTGTTAGTTGTCATTGAGACAACTCTGAATAATTGTGATGTATAAGAGAACACAATTTTTTTATTATTATTATTACTGCTGCTACTACTACTACAGAAGACGGAACATATGCAGAGAACCTATGTGAGTTCCACCAGTCAATCAATGGGGAACACGCAGCCCCCGCAGTCACATGTCTCTCCCTCCGATTCTATGGTGTATCTCCTACATGGCTGATGCTTTCAAAGGTTGCTATCCTAATCATCATGATTGGGTGTACATTAAATAAATGAAAGAATTTGAAAGTTCCACCTAGCAAATATGATCTATCTTAAACCAACACTTAAATCTATACATAAGGACATTTTCTTTACAATACCCAGGAACATGATTCAATTTTATAAACACATCTGTTCCTTCTAAGCCCAGTCTCCACTCGCCTTTCCAGGCTGTGGTGAGCGTGTTTTGGGGCTGATCCCCACAAAAGATAATTTAGTCCTCATTCTCATCAAGATCTTCTGTTTAGTGGCGTCAGAGGCTGCACAAACAAAAATATCTCAAAGAATAGAGAAATTTGAGTTTTATGTTGTAAATAAATTGACATTATTTCGATATCGCTTTAATACTCCAAGAACTGCAATAGCGTTGGCACTTAGCTTTGCAGGCACATTCTGAGGGAGTCTTAGCTCAAGTGCACAGAGCACATCCATCCACACTGCAGCACACATGTCTCAGAACCACTGAGCTAGACTCTGGTGTTGAAAGGGTCCTAGCTCAAAGCAGACACAGCCTGGAGGGGCAAGCTGGTACCTTCTGAACTCTTCGAGTCATCAGTAGTGAATAAATACTTCTGTTTTCCTCAACGGAATAGACAGCTGATAAGGACTCCTTGGTGAGTCACTGAGAACCGAAGTCACAGGGACCCATAGTGGTGGCCAAGACAACAAAACATCCTTTTCAATGCCTCTCTTTCTTTTTCTGATAACTACCTTTTCTTGACACCTTCCTTTTGGAATACAAAAGAGAAAAACAACAACAAACTAACAGCAAGAAGAACCCAGGAGATCAAACTCCTAGCCACTGAGCTGGTCCATGGCAGGCCTGCAGGACAGCATACAATTGCTCCGTTTGGTTCCATGCTTATAATCTTCAGAGAAGCAGATAGACGTGTGTTCCTCCATGACACAGCTGATGAGATCAAACTGCCAGCTTTGCAACTGACACTCAATGTTTTAACTACTGTGCCACGAGCAGTTCGTTTCAGAATGTTGTTGTTAGGTGCCTTCAAGTTGAGTATGACTCATAGTGATCCTATGAACAGCCTCCCTGAACCCTGCTGTATGTCACAGGGTCAATCCATCTCTCTAGGGCTCTTCCCCTCCTTCCCTGACTCTCTACTTTTCCAAGTACAATGTCCTTTCCAAGGAATAACCTCACCTAGCTACATATCCTAAGTATCAAAATTAAGCTTTGCCCTCTTTGCCTCCAAGGAGTACTCGGGCTGCACCTTTTCCCCAGACAAGTCGGCTGGTTCTTTTGGCCGTCCATGGGGTATTCAGTGCCACTTAAATACGGTCTTTGACCTAAACTCTGCTTTCAAGATTCTCATTTTGCCTTTTTGGTTTCGCAACTATATTGTCATAAGCAGAGCACTTAACATCCCTTGAAATGTACGCTACAAAGATCGGTACAGAGAATTAAGTGCAATTAAACATTTAAGAAAATCTAACCTGTAATATCCTAATATCCCAAAAGAATACTCCTCTACTTCTATAAAAGGGAAAGATCTAAATAGAGATGCAATAATGGGCATATCCTGACAATTTCCAACTGTATTTATGGAAGAATGCAATTTTAAAACATTTCATTCGTAGCTCACCAGTTTCCACAAAGGATAATAAGGATAATACCATGTTTCACTGAAATATCATTTTGGCATTAGTTTATGCTATATATTTTACTTGGATTCACTACACAAGTGTGTAGAAATTTGTCAGATTACCAAAAAAAAAAAAGGGTTTTGGAAACTCATATTCAAATTATAGTTATTATACTACATAAAACAATATAAAATTATAATTCCCTGTTGAGAGTTTTAGCTAGGGAAAATATTTAACTGATTTATTATTATTATATCAAAAGCTGATGAAAATCCTATTTTATGTTTCAAGCTGTTGTGCTGGAATCACGTCCAATATAAATTACACTTACTTATCACTCGTTTAGACCAATATAATCAGTGTATTTTGTTCACAGAAGGTTTGGATTTCGAATCTGTTTTCAAACTATTTACTAATATGTAGTGTTGGACTATTCTCTGGCCTTATTTGCATTTTTACCTCTTCCACAATGTCCCTGGTGTTATAACTGCAGTAAACATTAACTTGAGCCAAAGGCCCACTAAAATTTGCAACAAGATTTTTTTTTTGTCTCAACTTGAAGTTTCTGCATTTCCCCTTCCTCACATCACAGGTATGCAGTGCATTTGGCCCCAGTCAGCTGTTTTAGCCTTCTGACATCCAGGCCTGCTGGATTAAGGAATGATGCCAACTGATTTTCTTGCTTCTTTTGAAACAGCCCCTCCAGAATGGGAACTAAAAATTCAAAATAAGTACTTGTCCATATATGACAACTTATTCTGGGAATGCAAAGCACGTGGCAAACCAAACCCTTACTACACCTGGTTAAAGAACGGGGAGCACCTCAGTGCAGAGGTAAACCTCAGTTAATATGAAAATTCGCTGAGTCGGCTAGGGGAACTTTGTTATAGGCAATATGAACTAATGTCTGTGCTGTGTTTGGTGGATGCCTCGAAATCTAGGGTACTCTATAGAGATGATTTATCTATGTATTTAAGAAGTTAACTAAATTATTGTTAATAATGCTATATTTTTAAATGAGAAAAGTGAGGGTGTAAAATAACTTTAGAAAGTTGATCCATATCCAAATGTCCCCATCAGTGTCATTATCACATTATCCAAATAGCCAAGACTACCTGATTATCATCTATTACTCATGGTATCATAACAGGAAACATTTACTGAACATTTACTAAACCACGGATTATATTAAATATTTCCCCCATATTGACCTTCTCTTGCTCTAATCACAACCTTACAACAAACAGTACTTTTATCCCTTTATGTGGATAAAGAGCCGTAGAAAGTTTCATTCTCCTCCCAAAGCTCACACAACAGCCAGTAACTGTTAGCATTAGTCTTCCGGGCTCCAAAATCCAACCTCTCAATCATTACATACTTAAACATTACATATTTGGACTTCAGAGCAGTGAGATGCTTATAGGAAATCCTGAGTGTCTGTAAACCTAAAGGGAAGTGGAGAACTGAAGGAATTACTCATATTTGAATGTTGTTGTTGTTGCTGTTGTTATGTGCCATCGAGTCCTTGCAACTCATAACGACACTATGTACAACAGCCCTAAAACCTGCTCTATCCTGTGCCAATTGCACTGTCTCTGACAGATACTCCCATCCCAATTACCCCAGTTACTGAATCAATCCACCTCATAGAGGACCTTCCCCTCCTGCACTGTCCCTCCACCCTCCCAAGCATGACGTCCCTCTCCAAGGACCTGTCCCTCCTTACAACATGTCCAAAGTATGTTAGACAAAGCCTCAGAATCCTTGCCTCCAAGGAGCCGCCTGGTTTAACCCTCTGCAGGATAAATCTGTTTGTTTTTTTAGCAGTCCATGGTATTCTCAATATTCTTCTCCAGCACCACAGCTCAAAGGCATCAATTCTCCTTCCATCCTCCCTAGTCATTGTCCAATTCTCTGATGCATAACAAGTGATTGCAAAGACCAGGTCTGTATCAGACGCACCTTAGTCTCCAGAGAGACACCATTGCTCTTCAGAACTTTGGAGAGGTCCCTAACAGCAGACTTTCCCATCACAATACATCTTTTAATTTCCTGGCTACTGGTGCCAAGAGTGTTGACTGTGGAGCCAAGCAAACTAAAGTTGTGAATAATCTCAATCTTTTCACCATCCATCCTGATGCTGCCAATTGATCCCGTGGTGAAAATCTTCATCTTCTTGACATTGAGCCTCAATCCATATTGAAGGCTGTACTCCTTGACCCTCTGCAGGAAGCAAATAGGAAGTGGTTTTTTCCTACAATAACCAAAATAATAAAGCAAAATTGGTTTTCTCTGTCACCTAAATAAGGTGGTTGTGTAAAAGCCATTTTGCTTTGAGCATGTAGGCACAACCAGAGATACAAAGAGCACCTGTTGTTTGGAGGCTGAAACAATGCTGTTCATTCTGCCCGTCGCCTTAGCATACCGTTATCTTTCTCCTACTTTCACTAACGTAAGAAGATAATAATAGGTGGCTTGAAATATCGAGCACTAAGTTCTGTTTTCCCTATGAAGTGATTTTTGTTATGTGTATCAGTACTGTATTTTTCTGCCCCTCATGAGACAGCATAACAAATTTTGGCTGTTGAAAAGTATTTCTAAAAGGCTATAATCAGGAAGGATTCATTCTTCCAACTGGTTACTCAATTAGAGAATCATCGAATCGTCAATTTTCATGTCCTTTTGAGATCTTACAGTGGAAAGTGAAGAAAATATTCTAAGCTAATGACATTTATGTTGAACATTATTCAGTCAAGTATGTTTTATGGAATATTTGAAATTTTTTTATATGTTACATAACAGATAAGTAATGAGCATACAATGAAGAGAACCCCAATTTTCAAAGAAATCAAACACTGTAAAGACACTGATCTCTAAATATATTCTCATTAATTTAAGTCCCCAAAGCTGCATAAGTTCTACAGTTCTATATTATATTAGGCTCTCCTTCAGAAGCTTCAATTCTTGTGCACCAAAATGCATAGGTGTCATGCATATACACAAACTATGTTTAAATAAAATAGTCTAATGAAGGTATTGCCATACAGCCTAAACTGAAAAGGTTAAGTTTTTCTTCTAGGTTACCATACTAGCAATTTCGCATGTCTTTTTATAGGAGAGAATTCAAATAGAAAATGGGACCCTGATCATAACAATGCTGAACATGTCAGACTCTGGCATCTACCAGTGTGCTGCTGAAAACAAGTATCAGACCATTTATGCAAACGCGGAATTGCGAGTATTAGGTAAGTAATGGATTGATAATCATATAACTCAACATGGCATTTTAGCAGATTATGATTATATACACTCTGATTTGCTTGGGTTTTGTGTTGTTTGGTTGTTTTTTTTAAAAATTAGGTATTTATCTCCTTTGAAATAATGAGTAATGTCTAAGTTACTTTTCTAAAAATGTGTTAGTTGCTGTCATGTTGACGCTGGTTCATGGGAGCCTCACATGTAACCAAACACAATGATGCTTGGACCAGTTGCTTCATGGTTGTTGGTGTGTATGAGTCCACAATTGGGCTATTTGTGAATTCATCTCACTGCTGCCCTCACTGTTTTCTCTGACCTACAACCAAACCTGATGCTTTGGTTTTTAAATAAATTACTCTTTCCTTATAATGTGACCAAAGTAAGCGAGACAAAGTGTCATCATCCTTTCTTTGAAGACCCTCTATGGGATGAGATGGATTGATTCAGTGACTGGGGTAATTGGGATGGGTGTGTCAGAGGCAGTGCGATTGGCACAGGATAGAGCAGGGTTTAGGGCTGTTGTACATAGGGTCGCTATGAGTCACAAATGACTCAACGGCACATAACAACAACATATCTCTTAAGATTGATTTCCAAGGCGGATTTCTAAGAAAGGCTATTTCTTTGAGAAGGACAACATGCTTAGAAAGGGGGGGATGGTGAAGAAGAAGAAGGCCATCAACCAGCTCATTGACACAGAGATTGCAGCAATGAGTCTGGGTGTGTCTGAGATTGTGAGGATGGCACAGGATGGGATTCAGGTCTGTTGGTCATGGGGTCACTTTGAGCTGTACTTGACTTGGTGGCACCTAACAACAACAACAACTTTAAATTCTTAGTCATATTCTTCTTATTCTGGTTTGATAATCCATTAGAGGAAGACGCTATCATTGAGTGCTTCCGTATTATAAGAGGCTATCAAGAGTTGATGTGAGCAGAAAGTTTTGAACATAAATAAAAAGACAATAGGAATGACTTTAGGCATTAAACTAAACCACATCAGAAAAGAAAAAGATCAATTTACAATGATGTGAAAATAAGGATTTATTCTTCCTTTTAACATGCTCTTCAAAAGTAAAGGCTATGACACTTTTGCTTAACTATGTTACTCTCTGAACTTTTTCTCAGACTATACACTTAGCTTCAGGGTAACTAGATGTCTGAGGTAAGGAGAAACAGAGAGAAAAGAACTGACCATATCATAAGCAAACCCCTAAAATAACTGCATTCCCACAGAAAACATCTTTTCTTTAACATTGGTAAGAACTCATGATCACTCATATTTCAAGGAATGCTGAGAAATTAACTTCTTATGTAGAAAGTTAAAAGAGATAAATTATTTAGAAATATTTTGAGATAGTCAATCAAAGGTATCTACCAGACAAAATCATAATGACTTTGAACTTAAGGCATTATTATGTTAGAAAAAAACAGAACAAAACAAAATGAAATTTGATGACAATGAAGGTTTACCCAAATACAGACGAAATCTGTGAGTTGAAGTCAACTTGATGACAACAACATCATCTAGAATTGAATGATGAATTTCTCTTGTTTTGTTTTTTTTGTTTTGTTTTATTTTTTAGATTATCTTCATTTCCATATTTCTAAGAGTCATTAAAGCTGAGACTTTTTTCCAATTTGCTTGGAAAAATGATCTAATGAGTCAAATTTACTTTAAAAAATATTATAGTGACCGCTGTCAGCAACAGCATAAAAACACACTGACACGTCATAAGTGCACACTTTGTGCTGAATGTGATGCTAATATTTCACAATACTATCTCATTTAATCTCTATACTAATTTGCTGAGTAATGTCCATTTTCATTTTCATCTTACAAATGGAACCAAAATGCTCTACAATTTTAAGTTGGCAACTGGTTCCAGAACTCTTGGACTGATACAGCTTGAAAACTAATTCTGGATACAAAACTAGATGACTTCTAGAGTTATTAAGTAATTACATAAAGAATCTGACACTTTTGTTTTCAATTTTTCTTTTAGCTTCTGCTCCCAATTTCTCCAAAAACCCAATTAAAAAAAAGTCAGTTGTTCAAGTTGGTGGGGATATCACCATCGAATGCAAGCCTAATGCCTCTCCCAGGGCATTGATTACCTGGAAAAGAGGCACTGAGACCCTGAAGCAGAGTAAAAGGTAACTCGATCTTTACATTATTAAAATCTTTTTGAAATATTGCCTAAGATAATATATTTCAGAGCTTAGCGGTTTCTAAAATCTTCCGCCTCAGAAGAAGAAAACTTGAAATGCACATTCATAGCTGTAAAAATGTTTTCAAATAACAATAAAAACAAAAGGATTTTCAAGGCAAAGAATTGCATGTGCAATTTGGCTGCAATATTATCAGTGCACACACTCGTAACAGATATATTTATAAAATCCTTTACCACCTTTTCTAAATTCAGTATGAAGGCTTTTCCCAACCTGGCCTGCTGAGAAATCAGTCAGAGGAACATTACACAATGAGGAGAGACACTCACATGCACACACCTGGTAGGGTGGCTTTTAAATAGTCACACAGGTGTTCACCCCATGACAAAATGAGTTCACCACATGAGAAAAAATGTAGAGAGGTTCCTGTCGAGAAAGAAGAGAGGTTTCCTCCCGTGATGAATTTGATGGAGAAATCCTAGATTTGCACTTGTGCACTTTTCTGGTACAGTTTAGGCAAAATAAAATAGAGGTTTTTCTCAACTATTTTATTCCATTGTTTTGTTGGACCTTACATAAGAGATGATAGGATCAATTTAATAATATGATAAAACACAGCTGTATGCTATGCAGCACGCAGGAGCAATAACTTTGTAAATTATTACCCAGCTTGGGAGGGACTGGAGAGCATTATATTGGGTGAACTAACTCAGTCCCACAAGGATAAATACTGTATAAAACCATTATTGTGGAATGAGTATAAGGATCCAGGAGGGGTGGGAGAGGCTGGAAACAGAGGGATGGGCTGTGCAGGGGGAGGAAGGATTAATCATTTGGTTGTATAATTTGATGGGTGAGGGGGTGGGGGAAATGGAAAGAATTTGTTCAAATTTGTTTTGTCTTTTTATTTTTTTTAAATTTGTATTCTAATTTTGTAAAAAAAAGCTAGTAGAAAAACCCCACAGCTGTATTTTAATAAGTCATGCTTTACTCCGAGATCAGATGCACACTGAGGTTTTCCTATGAACAAGCCATTGTGATAACCATTTGCAAGATGTTCCTTTAGTTCAATGTACACCATGCAGCTATCACATGCATCCTGGACCAAAAAGGTGATGGAGAGGAATGAGCACAAATGAATGAAAGAGCATGAAAACAGATGGGAAAGGACGATCCACCAGGCTCGGCAGAACGTCCTATGAAGGACTGTATCTTGTGTATCATGTCTAAAGAGAGAGTCACAGCTCAGATCACACCCAAATGGTTTTTGTTGGTTGATTATTTTTATAGATATGTTTGGGAAGATAGGCTCCTCTTTTTACTGATCTCTCAATACTACAGGAAATTCTAGAAATCTGGATGTTGGCACTGAATTCTCCAACCACAGGAAATATGTCGTCTGCAGGCTTGGATGCAGAAAGATTGTTTTGTCATTTCTAATTTTAAAAGGACACCTGTAGCCAAGGAAGGGAGAGGAAAAATAATAACAACAACAACAAACAAGAATGTGTGCTGGTGGTGTAAAGTGTTATAATAGTGTATCTGGTGCCTTAATCCCTGGACTTCACAAGCAAGATGAGATATAGAACAGAAAGCCTCTTCCGAGAGACTCTTTCTTTTACTGTCCCCTCCCTGGCCACACTACCTCTCCATTCCTGGACTAAAAATCCCCCTAATGGGGATTCTGTCCTATCTGTCTTTTTATGCCTTATGTCTTGGCAGAGAACCAGAGGTTCACAAATATCTATGGTATGAATGAATGTGTCAAAGGAATGAGTATATAAGGCATTACCAGCTTTAAAGAAAGGCTCTTTCTCAGGACAGATGCTTCAGAGGTAGACTGAAAGGAAGGTGGAAAAGGAAGGTGAAAAGAAGCCTGTCGCTGAGGCCCAGGTGAAGCCCCTCCCTCGGTGGAGTGCATCCAGGAGATTCCCACTAGTCCTCCCAACAGACATGGACGTCGCTTCTTTTAAAAGGCTTCCTCTTTCAGTCCTAAAATCTAATCAAGACTTGAATGCACTGCTTTGAATAAGAAAACTCAAGAGATCCCATAGAACAACATAAAGGGTATCAAAACTGACGGTCTGAACAAATTGATTAGCTCTGCTTCTTTAATAAAGAGACTACCAAGTTTAACTCAAAAGGGTCAGGATGGATGCCTTCGTAAGGCCAAACACAGGAAATGGGAAGGGGGAAAGAGGAGAGAATGTGGAAAGAGACAAGAAAAGACATTTTGAAGGGCATAGTGGGATCTACTTTCTGAAACACTTTTGTTCCAGTCAATACGGTACCTTAAAGACAAACACCATAGTGACCCACTGACAGCAAACCTCCAGAGACCGAGCAAAGCAGAGGGAAAGGCCTGAGCTCCCAGAACAGGAAACAGAGCTGGGGAAACAAAGGGAACCCTGGCTGGCAGGGGCAGAACAAAGCCGATTGGGAAACCACTTTCTGAGGCAGTGAATCTTTCTCAGAGGACACTGTCCATCATTCTCCCCAATAGGGCAGCTGGTGGACATGAACCAGATAGGACATGTACCACATCACCAGGACTCCTTAAAAGAGGGTCAACGTTGGGCAACGCTGCCAAATTAGCACCAACTCACGGCTGACTCGCCCCTGGGTTTCCAAGGCTGTAAATCGCAGGGAAGCCGACTGCTTCTTTCATGGAGCAACTGGTGTGTTCAGACCCCCAGAGATGCCCAGTGATTGGATGAGCAGTGCCAGTCCTGTGACCTACACCCTCAGTGCAGGGGTGGTTATATTACTGTGTGACAAGGAGACTGAAGCCAAAACTCAGTATGAAACAGAGGGCCCTCACTGAAGATTACATTTAAAATCCACTGCCAGCTCTATAAAATTTCTTCGAAAACAAGAGAAAGAAAAGGAAGCCTCTAGCAGAATTACAGAGAGAAGTAGCAGATTTTCAATAACATACAGAGATTGTAAAATGTCATTATCAATGACAGAAGTAAGAACTAGAAAGGAAATGAAGAGGATACAAAAGTCCTAAGCAACATTGTCAAACACGGACATGTGTGGAGAACATACCACTTACCAAGACAGGACACTGCTTGACAACAGATGAGTGTGTATTCTTCTCTGACATTCTTATACAACATTCTTCAGAATGGATCATGTGTTAGGCCAGAAGTAAAACTAGATAAATCTTTAACTTTTTAAATTATTATTATTAGTATTTGTGTGTGTGTTTATTGTCAAATCAGATCTGACTTGTATAGGAGGAGATTGTCCCTCCTTCTCCAACAGAGCATCTGGTGGATTCGAACCCCACACCTCTGGGATTTCGTGCAGCTTCTTGCCACTAAGCCACCAGAGCGTGCCCATTTTTATATCTAGATAAATCTTAAGAGACTGAAATTATGGAAAGTTTATTTTCCGACAATAAGAGCATGAAACCAGAAATCAACATGAAGAACCAGGAAAAGAAACTAAATACATGAAAACTAACACATTACTAAAAGAAGAAACAAACCCCAATGGAAAAGAGAAGAAACTAAGAGTGAAATCAAGACACTTGCCATTAAACAAGAATGAAAACATGCTGTTGGGACAGGGAGAAAGCAGTCTACAGACGGAAATGCAGAGTAACAAATGCAAACATTCAACAAAGCAGGCAAGTCTGAAAGAAAGAACTTGACTCACCAACCTGAACAAACAGAAAGAAGTAAACAGAAGACCCAGGCTGCTAGAAGAAAAGAACTAAAAGAGAACAGGGCAGAGAAAAACAGTAGAACAAACAAGACTGGAAATCATTCCTTTGAAATAGTCATTAAAATTGACAAATCACCAAAACACCAAAGGAAAAATAAGAGAGTATGCAGACAGAAAAAAATAGAGAAAAATTTGAACACTGTACAACTGTGGTAAAGAGAATCATAACGAAATACTACGAAAAACCATTTTCCAACAAATTTTCAACACTAGAAGAAATGGAGATGCCAGTGCCTCCATTCTCCTTGTATCAAGCAAGCAGCACTCAGAAACCGCATCATGTAAAACGTGGAACAAACCTGTTACCAACTGCTTATTTAAAGTGATAAAGAACAAGAATGTAACCTGACTATGCAGCTGCCACTGGTCTTCAATTGTGTCATTTGTCTGTGAAAGTTCCACAATGAATAAGGACAGAAGAAGAATCAATGACTTGAAACTGTGATGTCAGCAAAAAAATATGGAATACACCCATGGACAGCCCAAACCCTAAATCTAATCCTAGAAGTGCAGCTAGAATGCTTTTTAGAAGCAGTTCACACACTTCGGGTTGAACCAATGCATAGACAACCTATCAGGGTTTTTCAGAGGTAGTTTAATAGCAAGGGTGGAGGTCCTGCCATAGTTCCTTGCCACTAGGTAACCAGAGCTCCCTGAAAATATCGAACATCCAAAGATATCCTAAAATAACCAAAGAATATTGACGGTACCACAGACAAACAGAAACCCCACCCAAATCTGTTTTGGAAGAAGGGCAGCAACAATGCTCTTTAGAAACATCCCACACCCTTTGCACGTGTAGTCAGGAGCAATCGGGCCTGGGGAGAAAGCATCATGGCTGGAAAAATAGAGGATCAGAGAAGGAAAGGAAGACTCTCAGTGGAATCCATTGATGTCATGGCTGCAACGAGGGAATTAAGCTCAGCAGAGACTGGAAAGACGCTGCAGGATTGGGCAAGGCTTTGTTCCCTTTTACAGAGTCTCTATGTGTGGTAACAGAAGCAGTGGGACCAAAGAACAGCAGAAGAAATAGACACATTTCTAGAAACACATTGCTTCTCTAAAGTAACACAAAGGTGGAAAACGAAAGCAGATCAGAACAAAAGAAAGAAATTGAAGATACACTTGAAAACCTTTCTGGTATCCCTAACACCATTAGAAAGAACCAACAAAGTGGCAAAGTAAAGGAATAACACGCAAAAGTCACTTGAGTTGCTTTACCCTAACAAGAATTCAAAAATTAAACCAAGAAAGGAATACTATCTACAGTAGTCATCAAAAGGATAAAACACCTCAGAAGAAAGTTAAACAGGGTTGTAAAAGACATAAGGAATGGGAACTATAAAAGACTGATGTAAGAAACTGGAGTTGACTTTCAAAATAGGAAAAATAGTCTATTTTTATGGATTCCCTCATTGTTGTTGTTGTTGTTGTTATGTGCCGTCGAGTCACTTGCGACTCATAGCGACCATATGTTCAACAGCTGCTCTATCCTGTGCCAATCACACTGCCACTGACACACCCGTCCCGATTTCCCCAGTCACTGAATCAATCCACCTCATAGAGGTTCTTCCCCTCTTGTGCCATCCCTCCACCCTCCCAAGCATGATGTCCTTCTCCAAGGACCTGTCCCTCCTTACAACATGTCCAAAGTATGTCAGACGAAGCCCCAGAATCCTTGCCTCCAAGGACCAGCCTGGTTTAACCCTCTCCAGGATGAATCTGATTCCCTCTTACTGAGGTCAAATTGGAACCACCTCACAGCAGACCTGCACTGAGCCTGTGAAGTTATAAATCACACAGGAAGAGATTTCCTATTGTTTTTCAGTGGAGATACAGGTGGCATCACATGCCAGAGAGGTGTGACATTTGTGTCAACAGCACAGCTGCCTAAAACCAGAGCTTTCTTTTTTTCCCAAACTTTATGGATTGGAAAACTCAGTATTGTGAAAAATACCAATAATGCCTAAATACATCTATAGATATTGTGCAATCTCAACTCAAATTCCATCGAACATTTTTTAACAAAACGGGAAAAGAAAAATGATTCTCAAATTAATGTCACCAGGATGGATCCCAAGTTCACACCAAGTGACTGAATTCAGGTAGCAAATAGCTACTCCCCTTGAAAGACCTTAGCAAGGAGAATTTTGAGCAGTAGGTGACATCTTCAAATATTTCTTCTGACATTTGGAATGTATGAATAATTTTATTCATGTGTGAGAGAGAGACTAAGAGAGGGAGAGAGAGTTGGAGTTGGAGTGGAGAGAAACCTGGAGTAGGCATTAGGTTTTGAATGTAAAAGAAATATTCTAAGAAGAGGCACAGACTGTTTCACATAGTAGTTGGCTGGTTAATTAATTTCTAGATGTGATTAATGAAATACAAGTTTTAACATATGTCTAGGTACATTATTAGAGATAAGTTAGTTAATTTTCCAAGTAGCATTGAATCTAAAACTTGAGTATAGATGAATATGCCCTAGTTTACAGTTTCCTTAGTTTTAATTGTGATTTGATGGAAGTTTGCAGAAAATGCCTATTTCATTGAACCATTCATACACACTTGATTCTCTAAACTTAATGTTAATACCCACCTTTTATCATTGAGTAGTCTCTTCCAGTATGATTTACTGCCTCTGAAAACTCGCTGGAGGGGTCAGTTCCAACTCGAAGACACAGAACAACAACAATATAAACAAACTTTTCCCATTGTTCTATGTATTTATGATTTCCATTAATCCTTTATAAACCTCTTGCCAGGTTTCTTTTGTAAAAAATCCATACCAAGCTGATTCTGATTCACATGGTTTTACAGAAAAATAAATATAGTTCCTACTCTGCTATATTTCTGTTAAAGCATGACCCAATATTGGTATGTAGAAGATATAAAGAGTCACTTATAGATAAAAAATGAGTTATGCAGTGATTCCAAGTAGGAATAGTCTTTTGTTCTTTCTTGACCTTGGAAATACCTATGAAAGGAAATGTACACTTTTAGTGTCTATTATAAAACTTCTATATGGTTCTATCTACTTGGAAATTTCGTTGTCACTAACTCTTTTTGCCAATAAAACATAACTAGAGATGGTTGAGAGAAATGTAAAGAAACCTGTTGAAAGTAATCACAGTCTATTACTTGGGAAAAGTGGTAGAATGACACATAGTTTGACAATTTCCTCTACTCCTATGTGAATTGAGACAATATCTATTACCTAGGTAGTAAGTGAAGATAAGACGCTAAGCCTCCAGTCTCCACCTCTCTATCTTTTCCTCTACACAGATAATGGAACAAGACCCAAATCTGTGTTTTCTGAAGGCTGTTAGCACATGATTTGACCAAATTTGATGTCCTGGGCATTCAAATGTAGCACCCTTTCTTCATATGGCTAATGTATTTCTTATGGAACTCTGTATCTAAATTGGAGTCTTAACTATTCTAGTTAGTCTCATTCTTTACCAGTGACTATATTTATAGCAGAGCTCTGGTGGCCTAGTGGTGAGGTTTTGTACTAGAAACCAAAAGGTTTGTGGTTTGAATCCATCAGCTGCTTTACTGGCGAAAGATGGGAAATCTCCTCCCTTGTAATTAGCTACCTCTGAAAACCGGCTGGAGTGTCAGCTATGGGCCAGTTCTGACTTGACAGTATACAACAACAACAAAATTCGTTTCTAGTGGCTATATTTATGATAGCCTGTAAGAGTAGAAAGATTGGATTTTTGTTTTATTTCCTGAAATTAACAATAGGAAGATGGCACTCTAGAATGCATGGCTGCCTCATTTCTTGGCATGGATACATGGTCACCTGACATCTCATTCTTTTGGGAGCTGCCAATGGTCTTGAAGAAGCACCCGAATTAGAGACAAACAAAAAAAAATCACTGCTGTGGGTGAATCCATGATCTACGAGAGAGAGGCCTGCACTACACGTTAAAAGGCAGACCTGACTCCATGATCTTCAGTAATGACCTCTACGCTCCTTTCTCCTCTTCGAGATCACTGTTCCATGATTTGTACATTGGGAATTTGTAATGTGGTGAGATCAATGTGAAAATAATCTTAACAGTCGTACATGGCATCTTCACAGAGAGACTGTCTCCGTAGAGATTACTTCATGGAATTGAACGCAAAACATTGACTTGGATTTGCAAAGGGATTTTATTCTTATGAATGGGGAAAAATTAAATGGAAAAAATATGCTGTAAAAAATATGTATGTTACATTAAAAAATCATTAACAAACCAAAAAAGCAAGATGACTTGACAGGTTGGCAATGTGCTTCTATCACTTTATATAGGTTTTAGCTGTTTGCTTAGATGCCGAAGTGTCTAGACCTAGGAGAACAACTGGTGCTAACTGTCACAAAAGCTAGCATGGCTGAACTCGATGGATTCCGGGACTACAGAGCTCATTGGCCACTCACGTCAGCCTCACAGAGGGAGTAGAAAGGACTGTGGAGTTCGCCGTTAGAGGCCCGACCCAACCCTAGAAGAGAACGTACCACACATTCATTATCCACGTTCTCTGTTTGAGTAAAACAACAAAAAGTAAAATCGACTTCCTTTCTTTTTACTTCCATCTGACATTAGAGATTCGGAGATAACTGAAATGCATTTAGTAATCAGTAGACCTCTGGTGGGTTCATTCAACTATACATTGATTATTTCAGCAAATGTGTATCGAATACTGACTGCATGCTGACTGACGTAGCTGGTGCTGTGGAGTTGACAGCTACACTAACTGGTGAGGTGACATGACAGTTCTCCTTGCCATTTGGGAAGATTCTATTTCATATTAAAGTTATTTGGAGTCAGATGATCTGTGTTGATGGCTTCTAACAAGTTCTTTTTACTTCAATGGCCATCAAATGGTGCCTTAGAGACATGGAGATACTATTCCTTGTCTCTATCACGGGATATTACGAGACTCAAATGGCACAGCCTGTTTGAAAGGACCAGGAACTGTGAAAGAAAAACATTTCAGAGAAGAATCACTGTGATTTGCTTAGAGGACCAAGCACATCAGCCAAACAGGAGCAACTTTCCTCGTGGTCCCCCTACTTTCATGTGTAGTCTACTTGTGCAGACTTTTCTGAGTCAGTGAAAGGAGACAAGGTACACCTCGTCACTGAACGTAAAGATGAGTACAGATTAAACAAGGCGTTCGGAAGCAGCGGAAGGAATCAGTTCCACACATGTAATGTTTCAGTAATTGTTTCTTTTTCTCCTGGTGGATCTACTTAGCAAGTGAACTGACAGAACTCAAAAGCCTGGATGTGTCTCCTTATGCCCAGTGACTACTGGCTACCTGCTCAGAGACAATCTTTTTTTCAATACAGCAGGCAATGCTAGTCTACTGGCCAGACAGCTCGTTATCCTCAGACAGGCATCATTGAATACAATATCTGAATCATCTGGGCCATGTGAAGAGTGGACATCCTAGCTCTGAACAGAAAAATAAAGAGATAGACAATGAATGACTGGAAAACCTAAGTTTCTGTAAACTTTCATTAAAATTAATTTTAAAAAAAGAATTATCATAAGACCTAGAAATTTCATGCTTATGTATCTAGAGCTAGAGAACGAAAAACATATAAAAAAAAAAAAGAGAGAGAGATAGGAAGGAAACATTTTGCCCAATATTTAAAAATAAACTACCTAATTCATGTGTAAGTCATATTTGCTTCTCCTTTTCTATACTTAAAAAAAATCATAATTTTTTAAAAACTCAAGTATTTTAAATATCTCTCAGGTGTATGTCTCCCTATCAACTTTATTCATTGCCAGCTTTCATATGCATCGTAAATGATTGAAAAGATCATGTCCTGAACCAGGTGCACTTGAGTCTTTAAATGGCATCATTGTTCCGTAGAGATTTTAGAGAGGTCCATGAATACAGACTTGCCCAATGAAGGTCTTATTTTCCAATGGATAAGGATGACAGGAGGAGATTTGATGCTTTTGAGCTGTTGGAGAAGAGTGTTGAACATACCATGGACTGCCAAGAGAACAAACTGGTCTGTTCTAGAAAAGGTGAAACCAAGTTGCTCTTTGGAAGCAAGGCTTTTGAATCTCTGTTTCACATACTTTGGGCATGTTTGCCAGAAGGGACTAGTTCTTAGAGAAGGACATCATGCTTGGAAAGGAAGAGGGACAGCACAGGAGAGGAAGACCTGGATGAGAAAGATTGACTCAGTCACTGGGGTGATGCAGGTAGCTAATGAGATTGGCTCAAGATTGGGGAGAGTTCAGAGCTATTGTATATAGGACTGTTATGAATCGCAGGTGACTCAATGGCACATAACGACAACACACACTTTGGGCATGTTCTTAAGAGAATCTATTCTCTGTAACAGGACATCATGCTTTGGAAGGTTGGGGGATGGTCAAAGAGAGGAAGACCTTTAATAAGATGCACTGACACAGTGACTGCAGCAATGGGCTCAAGAACTTCAAACATGATGAGGATGGTACAGGAAATGACAGGGTTCAGAGCTATTGTTCACAGGGCTAATAACAATATTTAAATATATATCTAATTAGTAAAATTGTTACAGTATATATTTGTTCAAAAAGCTAACTACCAGGACTTCAAAATTTATGGAGAATCTTAACTTATTCAGTCTCAGAGATTTTGTTCATTGGAAATTGGCTTCAGCACATAATAATATTCCAATTATTTGAACTCAGAAGTCTATGGGTCTGCCTAGCTGGAAAATAAAAAAAGTGCTTAACCATGTTGACGAAACAGAGGTACTTTGCAAAATTCATGTAGCTGTGGTCCCCACATATACCCCAGGGCAGGCAGTCTAGTGCTGGTGGACAGGCAATACTTTGGACTTCACAGTATTTATGGCTGGTCCAATCATCTACCTGCCATCCCAGCACTCCAAAAGTTCTCTGTTGGGTGCACTATTTCATTATGGGAAAAGTCAGGGACAGAGAGGAAAGATGACAGGGGCGTAGAGAACAGGCAGGAAAGGCGATGAGAAGAGACAGGAGGAGGAGGAAAACGGCTGGCGGGTGATCATCACTTCCTGTCCTCTCCAGCACAGTCCCCTTCGAGTCGTGGGTAAGAAGGTCCCCTTGTAGGCAACAAGCACAATACGTTCCTTCAAAACTTTGGCACAGTGCTTAATTAACACAGACAAGGAATAGAATGAAGATTAGTGTTCATTTTACTCCTTCAGAATTTCTTGTGTGACATAATTTTTACAGTTGAAGTGGCCATCACCTCGCACTGGGCTGCCATCACACTTTTACCTTGAAGCCCTCTCACGTTATCTTACCTTTTTTGGAGTATCAGCCAATGACATCTGGCTACCTGAAATCAAGGGAACAATTCTATGATGTTCCTTCTCTATTTGATCATTATGCATCTCACAAAACTCACCTCTTTCATCACTTAATCTTTTAGCTTTATTCCTACTCGCATCATCTTAATAAATTCTTCTCAGTGCCCACGCCTTTTCAAAGTACTGTTAGCCATCAGGCAACAACTGGCAAGCACACGTCTCCACCCCTGCCTGCTTGCAGAGCTTCCTGATGGAACAAGCAAATAAACCTAATTTTATTTTGTATCACCAACAATTTAATGTAATAGTGCTTAGTACATCAGGTAGCATGAGTATCAAGTAGGCAATGAACCATATGTCCCCATCCTTAAGGAAGAATGACAGTCTGCATAATGCCATCCTTATTACAATCTCCCTTCTGTGCTGTCTCTTTGTAATAAAATTTTAAATTGTTCCTACTCAACTCCTGAGAGCCTTGTTAAGGTGAGGCTTTCCGAGGGAATACACGCTGAGGAATACACGCTGAAGACGTCAAGAGCCATCTGATGCCCCTGCCTGTGTCACGCGAAGCTGTTACAAGCTAAAATCCTGTGTGTGCCCCTGCCACTCTTGCCCTCATTTCTCCTTTTCCAGTCCATCCACCGTCCTTATCGCCCCCACCACCCCGGCCTCCGTTGGTCTGGAACATTGACCTTCAGCACAGCGTATGGGGAGCCACCTGCCTGTGGTGGTCTGACAGAGCCCTGTCCTTTATAGATCAGAGCCTGGCTTTAAGTGCTACCTGCCCCTCTGGAGGTGTGCTCTGGGCACAGCCACTTTGAGTTAGACCATTTACTGAGGTGGTTCCCTGCTTCAAATGTTTTAATGATGTCAAATCTCACCTTATGCCTTTAGAAAAAAGACAAACAAAGATAAAAAAAAATCACCAAATCCATTGGTGACTCCATGGGAGAAAGATGGGCAATCTCTTCCCATGTGATTTACTGCCTCTCAAATCCCACCTGGATGGTCAGCTATGGGTCAGTGTCAACTCCAAGGTACACAACAACAACAACAACAATATTGTCTGTTGACTGTTGTGCTCTCTCTTCTCACAGGAAACTGACAGTGTTGTCAGCTTCTAATAGATTCTTTTGCCCAGATATTGTGGGGTTATGTGATTTCCTATGTACTTTCAGTAGGCTTCACATTTTAGCCTGTGTGAGACTTAAAATAAAGCAAAGCCCAGACCCAGAAACTTGGTCCAGCAGATATGAAGCCTTTCTCTCATTGCCATTAAATAGGAACTGACTTATAGCTGTCACTCCAGTGGGTTTTCAGAGGCTGTAAATCACGTGTTGTGGTTGTTCTTGTTGTGTGTCATCGAGCTGGATATGACTCATAGCTGACCCACCAGCAGGTTTTCAGAGGCAGTAAATTTCACAGGAGGAGATTGCCCATCTTTCTCCCACAAAGCCACTGGTAAAGATAACAAAGATATTATAAAGATCCTAGCTCTTTGCTCCTTGGAAGCCATTCTAAGGAGCCCTGGTGGCCTGACGGTAAAAAGCTGTGCTGTCATCACAAAGACATGTGGCTCGAATACACCAGCTGCTTCATTCAAGAAGGAGGGCGATCTCTTCCCATGTGATTTAATACTTCTGAAAACCCACTGGAGGGTCAGCTACAACTCGACAGCACACTACACCAACAACATGAGGTCATCCTGCTCTATCACATGGAATGCTAGAGTAGATAGAAGCCCAACTCACTGGTCCCTAACAACAACAACAAGAAGAACTAGAACAGACCATGTGCCATTTCAAAGCTTCACAAATTTGGTTTACTGATATTTTTTGTGTTCATCGTGTCGTGCTGGTTCCACGTTTTTCCATCACCCTCCACAACAGCTCAATGGTCTTGAGCGGTGTTGTTTCTTCTCATTTCTGAGTGACATTAGTATCTTCCAAATTTTACATAAATATTCAACAGCAATAATTTTGTAGACAGGAAAGGTCAATTACTGATGTTATTTAATAGAAATGACCTTTTGATTTTGATTTATTTTTGGAGAAAGAATATTTTATATTCTTAAAGCACAATGTTCCTTAATTAAAAAAAAATAGTTCTTCAACTCCTGTTTATTGACCTACACCTTCTTCTAAATGCTCATGGGCATATTTGAATAAATAAGTCATCAAATGAACTGAAAAGTAGAAGTAGCATTTATTTATGGAAATCACAACCTAGTTGGAAAAAAAAAGATCATTTGTGTAGAAGTCATTCTTGTTAATATCTTCTAACAGGAGCAAGGTTGTCATAGCTAGAATTTAAAATTTTCTTCTCTACAGTACTGTTTGTTTATCTTATCCACTTCCTAAACAACATGCCTCCAGAAACTATGAACTTTATTCATAGGGTCGCTATGAGCCGTGCTCGACTCGAAGGCAATCAATAACAACGACAACATGCAGTAATTATCTTTTCTTCTAGTAAAACTCATTTGATAAAAAAGACAAGATGGGGCCAGTGAAGCTGAGGTCCTATGGGAACGTGGGAGCCCCACTAGTGGAGCCTAACTCCACACCCTTTGTGTCCTCGTGCACACATGCCACACTCCAGGTCCTGGGAATCCCCTCACTCCCCTGAGAGCATTGCTTGAGAACTATTGATATGCAGCGACAAACCTAATTCTCAAGTGTGATTTGTCCAACTCTTCATTTATTAGCGAGCACAGTTGCAGATCAAGTTGGCAGGCCTTGGAAAATATCCTGGGTTCACAAATCTGAATGAGCTCAATGTTTCCACGGAGCCAGCCAGGTCAGCAGCTGGAGTTTAGTGGCACAGTATAACCATGAGGTCTGAGGACCATGATGTCTGAGCCACTAACTCTGTGTGTACCAGAATCCAGAAAACTGAGCAGGCTAGAAGCAAGTCAGCTAGCACTCCATGGGTGGGTAGGAACTTTGCTCAGAAGAGAAACACTTGTAACTTTATTATATGCCTCTCTCACCTTTTCTGACATTATGCTTAGTGCAATTTCAAAAGCCTACTTAAAAATCTCCATTCGTCAGTACTAGATCGATATCCACATAATCCTTCTAGATTATTTAGAGACATTCAGGTAATTTCATGAGTTATTCAACAACTGAAGGATTACTTTAAAAATACTGAGATTTAATTAACAGATAAATTTTAAGATCTAACTCATCATCTCAAATTAATGAGTACAACCAAAGATCTCACCCTCTCACCCTCTACCCTAACTCTTATTATATCTTTATCCTAATAATAATGACATTACCCAGTTACTTGTTATGCATTTAAAATTTGAACAATGATTAAGGATGAAGAATCAATGTTTTTGAGTTGTGGTGCTGGAGAAGAGAACTGAATATCCCACAAACTGCCAAGAGAACAAACAAATAAGCCTTGGAGAAAAACACAGCAAGGATGCTCCTTGGAGGCAAGGAAGGGGAAGCGTTCTCTCACATATTTGGGGTTTACTGTTAGGAGGGGTCCTTGGAAAATGTTATCATGGTTGGAAAGGTGAAGAGTCAATGAAAGAGGAAGACCCTCAGTGAGAGGAACAGATTGACGTAATGATTGTAACAAAACGTTCATGTGTATCAGAGATGAGGGGGATGGCACCAGACAGGGCAAATTTCAGATCCATTGTGCACCAGCTCGCTATAAATGGTAGTCGACTGGGTGACACCTAATTACAACCACCCAGCTACAGAGTCCATGGCATGAGCACAGAAGGTTAAGATGTTAAAGATGTTCCTTTGTCATGGACATCCGTGCTTTTTGCTCCATTTGTCTCTCCCTGGAGATGTATTATGTAATGTGTTGGGCTCCGTACCAAAAGGTTAGAGACCAGAATCAGTGAGCACTGTCCTTCTGTAAAGATGGAAACTCAGGGGAGGGTTGCTAGGAGATGGAATCGACTTACTGGCAGCGTGAGACAATGATCTATGTTTCTATATCTGGCTGTATATGAAATACATACACCCACCTAAGTACATGTATGTATGTGTGTATATTTAATTATGTAGACAAAAGCTTAGTTGAAGTTATACAGCAAACAAAATCTCAATAGCTGTGACTGAGAAGCATTCAAGTATATATTTGGGAAACCATATTTAATCTTACATAGCACACTTGTCATTATTTCTGATGTATTTTACTTCAAGATGAACCTTCAGACCTTTTGCATTACATCCTTTTCCTTTTCAAGGTTACACTATAATAATTCATTGGAAATGAACAAAAGATACATATTGTTAAATTATTTTTTCTGAAATAAAAACTGTGGTACCAGCATAATCCAAAATACTGATAGAACCTTGATTCACTTTAATAATATTAAATCAAGTGGTCAAATCTTTACTCGCATGGTATTTTGGATCAATGATGCATAAGTGACTTATTTTTAGTTTTTGGAGGGGGAAGAGTATAAAGTTTTGTAACGTAGCTAGGAAAATTCATCAAACAGACTTGCATCCCCTAGTCTCCATAAAGACTTATACTCAGTATGAAATTGTGTGTTATAATTGGGCAGAAAAAAAGAGGATCAGCAGACAATGACATGTTCAAAGTGATTGCCTATTGGCCACTGTGTGGTAGCAGTAGTTTTGTAGATACCAAGGAACTCACTTACTCAGTAGGCAAAGAAAATCCAGAATCGGAAACTTTACCGGTACCTGTTGTTGTTGTTGTTGTTATGTGCGTCAAGTTCCTTGCAACTCATAGCGACCCTATGTACAAGAGCCCTAAACCCTACTCTATCCTGTGGCAATCTCACTGTCTCTGACACACCTATCCCCATTACCCCAGTCACTGATTCAATCCATCTCATCGAGGGCCTTCCCCTCCTGCGCTATCCCTCCATCCTCCCAAGTATGATGTCCCTCTCCAAGGATTGGTCCCTCCTTGCAACATGTCCAAAGTATGTCAGACAAGGCTTCATAATCCTTGCCTCCAAGGAGCAGCCTGGTTTCACCCTCTCCAGGTCGAACCTGTCTGTTCTCCTAGCAGCCTGTGGTATATTCAGCACTCTTCTCCAGCACCACAGCTCAAAGGCATCAATTCTCTCTCCTCCCTCGTCACTGTCCAACTCCATTACCGCCTCTGTAAACGTGCTGGAGGAGCGTCTATGCCTCAGTTCCGACTCACCAGCACCCAATGATTCTTCTGCACTTGGGAGCAGCAGCAGTTTTTGAAAGTATTTTTTATTCAATTAACTCAAGTTCACATTTCACACTAAGGATAATACTCGGAAAAGTGAAGAGAAATATGCTTCCTGCCTGGTTTAAATCTCTCTGAAACAAACCTGTTCGTTTTCCTAGCAGTCCATGGTATATTCAATACTCTTCTATTACCTTAAAAATCACATACAAGAGAGTAGAAAAAATAATTTCCTAGATAGGCTTTACCAGAAATCATTGAGTTCCAGAGGATTAGGGTAAAAAATCATCACAGATGTATACTGATTTCTTCACTTTCTACACATGAGGAAAACCAAGGACTCTGGGCTAGGGCTATGGTTCAAAGTCACCTGGCTGTGTTTGAATCTCATTTATCCTGAAGTTTGCTGCAGATACAACTTTACATCTGCAGAAACACAAAACTGAGGAAATGCCATAATAGACCATCATCATAAATGTCCTCATAATCTGCCACTTTTTCCTCGCTCTGTTCTCACCATTGTATTTTCAATTGGTCCTCCTCCAATGCTTTGGGAGTATACGCACTTTTTATTTCCTTTAAATTCGACATTTACAAATATTTTTGTCCTCTGCCAACTTTATAAATTCCCATCATTTTCTTTTGATTTGCTTGATCTGTAAAGGCATGTTAGCATATGAATCTATATTAATTCCCTTTTGTGCTTCCTGAGGCATCCCATAATACTGTAGCAAATGGAGACACTTTTCTTCATCTTCTTGAACTGAACAGCTAAATATTCATCTCAGGCATTTTCCCTGGATCCATTTGGCTAAGCTTTCTATCGGATGCTGTTTTGTTAATGTTAAATCATATTTTCCTAGTATTTTATGGGCATTGACCAATAACACACACATTCTTTGGCATGCCATTAGAATAAAGACACATCATGACCCCCCCTAAAAAACGGTTATTAGCAACCAGTTCTTACCTGACATCTTCCAATTGTGTCACAGTTCCGTGACCCTGAATCCGTGAGCTTTACCTAAACCTCTACAAAGTTGGTAAATTGTTTGCTTATGAATCAAGGAGACATATTTTGTCGACTTCTCAGGGTGGGGTATCTGATGTTTGATGCATGTTTTGGGTATTAAATCATTGAAACAAGACATAACTTTGAAGTATTTGGCTGTCGCATCAGTAAGTGTATATTAGGTATATGAGTGCAGAAAACAGGGATTTAGAAAAACTAAACATTGACAGTAATAATGGTTTTATTTCCTATTAAAATGAAAAGTAAGGGGCCCGAACAGCACAGTATTTAAGTTCTCAGCTACCAATCTAAAGGTTTATGCTTTGAACCCGCCGGTGTTTCTGCAGGCAAAACATGGCAGTCCACCTCCTGGACATTCTTGCAGATAAATTAAGTTGAAGGTTAGTGGGAAGGGAGAGCTGGGTCTGTGCATTTTAGCTGAACTCCAGGCTACTTACACAGATCATGCCTGAGCCTTGCCATGAACAGCTCAAGGCTGGCCTCCTGGACTTTAACTGTTCAAGGACAGAGAGATTTTGCTGCAATAGAAAAGAAAGGAAGCTTTTATCGTGTAAAGAGAGAAAGAAAATGGGAAAGCTTGTGATCAGAACAAATTCAGGATTTCTCTCTCATTCACTGTGGCTGAGCCAGAACTAATTTAAAGTTGATACCCTCCACCCACCCCAGAGGGTTTTCAGAAATTTCAGGGGAGGAGACTGCCCATTTTTCTCCCTTGAACCTGTTGGTGGATTCAAAGCAAGTGCCTTCAGGTTGTCATCATGACACCTTACCCACCAGGCAAGCAGAGATACATGTTGTTGTTTTGTGCCGTGGAGTTGGTACAGATTTCTAATTGACCCTCCAAAGGATTTTCAGAGGCAATAAATCACATGGGAGGAGATTGCTCACACAAAACCCAATCAACTAGACCCCAGTGTGAGCTCGCCCATCCTATTTTCATGGCTTGATAGTTTGATTTCTTTGGTTTTTTTTTTTTAAAAAGGGCTTTCTGGAAGGATTGACTTTGTAGCTGGGGGAAAACGCCCTCATTTATCCTCATCTTGTCAGAACCTTCAATCAGGTCCCTTGAAATGGCATTGAACCAACCATTGAACGAGCAGAGAGAGACTTGGAGTTTAATTTAGCAGTTCACCTCCTTACAGACCAGAGAAAACAAATGGCTACAAACTTCAGAAAGGTTTGTTTTGGCTTTAAAAAAATAATTTAGTGTGTGATTCAGAAAAGTTTAGGCATGTAGGTTGTGCTGATGATTATATGTTAATGAAAATGGCCCCATGTTAAGAGCCCTATTGCAGGAAGCCAGTCCTTTTCAAATTCTAAATTCTGAAAGGATTTAAAATCCAGGAGTGGTTCTTCAGAAGACAGATCAACCCCTCTTCCCTTATGATTTTCTACTTTGGAAGACCCCATGGATGGGTTGGCTTCCACTTGATACACAATAAGAAGGTCTGGGTGGGGATTGAAGAAACTTCCTAAAAAGGCATACTGGTATGTTTTTGAAAAAACTTACAACAGGGAACAGTAAAATGCAGGCAAAGTTTCAAAGCAGAGTCTGCAAATCACAGGATCCACACTTTACATTCTGAATGGCAACCATAAGAACAACAGAATGAAATGCTGCCAGCCTCCCAATTTTGGCCAGGCTTATTTCAGCCACCGAAGTCAATTAAGATCATTTAGAATCTTCCTCTTTGCCGCCTAACATTACCAAGGATGATAGTTTACAGAGAAGAGAGAATATTGTGAGCTCTGGTGCTGGCAGACGTGCCAATAACGTGAGTAAGGGAGATGAATGGCCTTGCCTGACATTTTAGCAGAGTTCAGCTTACTGGACTGTCCAATCTTACAACATCAAGAGGGATACAGGCAAAGGTGAGAATCAATGCAAGTATCACCTGTCACAATGACCCTCTAGACTTCAAGCCATAAAGATACAGCAGGACATCTCAGTTCTGGCAGTAACGTAGACTTCCCTCCCACTTGCAAATTCTCCATAGTTGACTCTCTGGCTATAATCACAGGGGAGGACACTGGTATCTTCCATCCTCAAAGCCACAAGTAGATTTGAACTTGTAAAGAGGTGCTCCCATCAAGTTAGTGTAGCTCAACTCCCTATCTCCTGAGCCACCAGAGCAGCCTCCCTGCAGAAAAGCAGATACTGTGTGACAACATTCTATGGAAGGAAATAAAAGCCTTATCTGCCTGGCTGGCCATTTGTTATGGGGCTAGTGGAGTGCATTTTCTGGGCCTCTGAGAGACAATAATGCCAACCCGACAAGAAATGTGTTTGAAAGCGGGGATCAACAAGGCGGAGGAGAACAGACAGGATTCCAGTGAGCAGAAGAGGACAGAATGCTTGCACTGGGGATGTTGTTGTTGTTGCTAAGTGCTGCTGAGTTATAGACAACTCTTATAGCGACTCACTGAACAAAAGACCTGAACACTTGTATAACTTTCCTCATTTCTCCAAGTTCATAGAGTTCCCGGAGGCAAGCTCTTTCGGGAGTGGATGCCATTCCTGCTTCCAAGTTTCTTTTAGTCAGGGAGCTCCACCAAACATTTTTCACCATGGGTAACCATTATCACAGCTGGCATATTAATGTCACAGTGTTAAGTTTCACAGTAACCATGAGTTACCTCTGGTTACGAGGAAGAGGAAATCTAGGCTTTTATGACGAGCATGCTGTTACACAGTGTCGCCCAAGAGAGATTTTAAAATTATGAATCTTTGTTTCCTCGCTGAGACCCACTTCCCTCTCCTATAGGGAGTAATTAGGTTCTTTCCCAAATGACAGACACAACAAAAGAGAGGAGATTCTCAGACAAACCTCTCTGGATTTTCTGAGATGGGTTCAACTTGTTTAAAGCTCAATAAAGGTGATAATCTGTTTTGCTGAAGATAATCTAGATAATTTAAACAAGATTTTTTTTCTGTCTTCCTTTCAATCTCTCTCTCTCTCTAATAGCATTTCATTTTTATTCTATCTTTTTGGTTGTTTGGATTTCTTTATTTTTATTATTCTGATAATCTTTAAGGATGATGACTTAGACCTTCATGAAAACTGTTGACATTGTCATTCAATTCACCAGGATGGAGTGGGGAGATATTTTCTGGGTATAATTACAATGATGTCATTTAAATTATTGACAAAAAAAAGATAGAAAGGTAGCTTTTTACTTTGATTTAAACTATCACACTCAGGTGTTTACCTGCTTATAGATCAAGTAAATCATGTTTTATACCTTATTAACATAAGAATTTTTTTTAAAAATGATAGCTTCTTAAATGGCATTGAAATTAGCATAGATATTATACCTTAGCTATGATAATCAGGTGCAGAAATCATTAAAATGTAATATCAATATTTGATCTAAAATGGATTCCAGTGGGATGTTTCGCCTAAATGTTAAATTGTGAAGCAGCAAAATTTATACACATTTTTTCTACTTCTTATCTAACTCATTTCAATCCAATCTATTTTACATTTTCCAGATATCAGTAAAATTAGACAGTCAATTAAAATTTCATGGTTTACAGTATTATCTTTAGACAGAACTGGAAGCAATACTCTAGTTAATACTCCAGCTATAAAAATAGCAGGAATGCTCTAGTTTCAGAAGTAAGAAATTAGAATTGCCCAGTGTCCTAATTTTTCTTAGTTTAAGAAATTTAGCTATTGCGCCTCTTAATTAGCAAACTTTTTGATAAGCTCTGATTTATACCAAATGTAAAAAGTAGGCCCTTCTGTACGTTTTCATCACAGCCTAGATTTATTTTTGTTATTGTGTACCTTCCAGTTAGAACCAATCCATTCTAGGACCCTCTAGGGGATTTTCAAAGCCAGTTAATCACACGGAAGGAGATTTCCCATCCTTCTCCTGTAGAACAGCTGGTCTATTTGAACCATGTGCATTTGGGACCGCAGCAGTTTCTTATCACTAGGACATCAGAGCACCCTATGTTTATTTGTTAGATTTATATAAGATGAAGGTAAATACAATATGGAATCTATTATAGGACCCCTCCAAAATGCAGAAGAGTAATGATGTCAGTTTAAAGACTACGGTTCACCTGTTCTAAGCCATGGCCTTTCAACCACTTATGTGCATCTAAAAGTTAGACAGTGACTAAGGGTGACAGAAGAAGAATCAGTGCCTTTGATGAATGGTGTTAGAGAAGAGTACTGAATATCCCAACGACTGAAGAAAGAACAAACCTGTTTGTCTCAGAGAAAGTACGACTAGGTTACCCTTTGGAAGAAAGGCTGGTGAAGCTTTGTCTCACATACTTTGAGTATGTTGTTAGACGCAGCCAGTCCTTGGAGAGAGACAGCGTTCTGGAAATGTGGAGAGCTGAAGTAGGAGAGGAAGGCACTCAACAAGATGGAATGGTAAGGTGGCTTTATGTCAGAGATGATGAGGATGGCACAAGACAGGACGAGGGTCGGAGCTGCAGTTCAGAGGGTTGTTTTGAGCTGTAGTTATGAGTTTCACTTGATGGCACACAAGAATAATGATTCTACTACATAATAGAGTATGTTGTAAGGAGGGACTGGTCCTTGGAGAGAGACATCATGGTTGGGAGGGTGGAGGGACAGCGCAGGAGGGGAAGGCTCCCTATGAGGTGGATTGATTCAGTGACTGGGGTAATCGGGATGGGTGTATCAGAGATGGTGCGATTGGCACAGGACAGAGCAGAGTTTAGGGCTGTTGTACACAGGGTCTCTATGAGTCGCAAACAACTCGATGGCACATAACAACAACATAATAGAGGAGTTGTAGTGATGAAATGTATGTGAACATTAATCTCTATTTTATGTCTAAACACTATTTTAGGTAAAAACGATCAAACCTTTAGTTGCTAACCGAAAGATGGACGTTCAGACTTACCCAGCATCCCTAGAAAGACGTGGTGCTCTGCTCCCTAATTCACGGCCTAGAAAACACCATGAGGGCAGCTCGGCTGTGTCACATGCATGTGGTCACTGCACGTCAGAACCAGCAACAGCAGTTAGGAGACAGTCATAAAGTGTATACAGTGATCAAAGCCAACAGCCCAGGAAAGAACAAGTTCAAGCATTTCCCATCACTATTTACGTGGTTTCTTAGGATGACAGAAACATTTGACACACATGTCCCAAAGAAAGAACCTCCGAGTTCTTCTAGGGGCTGTAATGCCTTGCTAATATTTCATACTCAGAGGTCCATCGCATAGAAGACAAAGGTATGGAATTAGGTAAATGGGTAGCACATCTATTACTTTTGTTTTTCCATTAAGCTACCTGATTTCCTTGACAGCTGTAAGATTGAAATGCTGGATATTCAGTTGCTTTATACAGTCTGCCTTCAGCTTATCAGTTCACTTTGAAATATTTACATGCATTGGTGCCTAAGTTCTTTACACACGCTATTTGTTCATGTCACAATAACTCTCTTGTTGGCACGTGGCATTGTAAAACATATTGTTCTGAATTTTTGCCTTTTTGTGTGTCCACAGTTCAATTAGAGGAATAATGTGACATATTAAAAATACTATTATTTTCTCCTGTAAGCTGCATAGTCAGACTGTATCAACACATGTAAATGTCTTCTAATTATAATTTTACATATTATTTTATTGCAACTGCCTTCTGTTGTGTTTTATTCATTATAAACAACAAACTTAGGTTACTGCAAGGACAATCCATTGTGAAACAAGTTTACGTATGCTAATGTAAAGTACATTTGTGAATTGAAATTTGAGAGAAAGAAAGTCACAACTGAATTATGAAAATATTCTAGTATAAGAGGTAAGGGAGAAATCACCATCACAGATAATTATAAGTCAAGCTTAGGTTTTCTCCTAAGGGACTAAGAACCACAGTGCAAACTCCAAAGTGATATCAGTGCAAACTGATATCCTGCGGAAGCAGCAGCCGAGTGAGGGCAGAAAGGCTCAGCTCAGGGCCCGAGATAACAAAAGTGAAGACTACGTTACAGGAATCACTAACGTCTAACACAGTTGATTCTCATTAAGAACCTGACTGTCATTATCCATATAAAAATGGCAACATTTGGCCTGGAAAGACTCCCTTGACAAATTAAAAAAAGATAGAAACCTGCTCAAGTTGAAGAATGAGGCTGAAGCAGGGAAAGCTGGACACAATCTAACTGGTGTCAGGCATTTTTGAAAAGCTCACCACGTCTCTTGGTTGCCTTTGTTCAAATTTCACCAAGGCAAACATTTCCCCTTTTCTATGTGGGGCTCTTTACCCATTGTTGCCATGGTAATTCTGACTCCTGGGAGCCTCCACTGGGTTCAGAGGCTGTAAATCTTCCAGGAGGCGAGAATCACCCCACCCTTCTGAGATGGAGCAGCTGGTAAACATGGACCACTGACTTTTCCTTAGCAGTTGAATATATGACACACTGTACCTCAAGAACTCCTTAGGATCGATACCTGGGTCAGTGAAAACCTATCCATTAACTGGTACCGAGGTGGCCAGCATAGGGCTAAGCATTTGTTTTTAAGTTTATATCATTTAAACCTTCTTACTGTGTAACAGAGTCACTATAAATATTCCAGAGTTACCACAGATATGAAGACAGCATGGATCATTAACTAACTTGACAAAAGTGACATAAGTATTAAATATTAAGTCTCAGATTCAGACAGAAATTTTGACTTAGACTCTCATGTCTATGTTCACTCTGCCATTGACAACTTCATTGCACAGTGTGCTATTAAGAGGAGGGATAAATTATGCTTAGTCAGTATTATTATTATTATTATTATCATCTGATAAATTAAGGAATCTGATTAAACTCCTGACCATCTCAAAGTAGAGGTCAGTTAAACTTGCCTTAGAAGCTGAGAAAGATACAAATGCAAACTCATTGTCACTGAAGTCAGAACAAACTCATCCCTCCAGGAGGTTTTCAGAGGCTTTAAGTTCATGATTGATGAATGCTCATTATTTTTCCTCATGACCAACTAGTGGATTTGAGCCTTCAGTTTTGAAGGATATTTTATACACATATTTAATCCTTAGGGTTTTTTGATTCTTAATAACTATAAACTGAAACGAGACACTTTGCTGTCAAGTGGGTTCCAACTCAGAGACACTGCGTTGTTCCTTGTAAGGTAGCTTTTCTGTGCCAAGTCAGAACTGACCATAGCTGACCCTCCCCAGCTTTTCAGAGCCACATGGGAGGAGATGGCCCATCATCCTCCAGAGCAGCAGCTGGTGGATTTGAACAAGGTGCCTTCAGGACTGTAGTGCAGATTCTTACCCCTAGGCCACCAGGAATGACCCTCTGAACAACAGCTCTGCACACTTCCCTGTTCTGCACTATCCTCACAGTCTCTGACGTAGTCACCAGCTCAGTCCATCCTGATGAGGGTCTTTTCATTCTTTGTACCTTTCTCAGCATGAAAACATTTTCCAAGGACCAGGCCCTCCTAACAAGCACGTGAGTTGACGTTGCCCCACGTTTGCTTCTAGGTAATACCCTGGTCGCATTGCACTCCCTCCACGATAGATGTGTTTGTCCTTTCCACACTCCTTAGAATATTCAGTCCTCCTGCTCAGCAACACAAAGGCACTGATTAACAGTGTTCCAATCATTCCTTGCAGTCAGGCTGAAAGTTCGTCCAGAGGCCATTGTGTGGGAGGATATCATTCTTCTGCCGGGCAGTCATTGGATCCAACTATCCAGGGGCTGCCCTCCTTTGGAGAGGCCTCCTATCTCCCTACCTCAAAAACCTCAAACTCATTGTTGTTGAGTTAGAGATTACTCATTATTGACCTTCCAGGGACTTTTCAGAGGCTGTAAATGGCCCATCTCTCTCCCATAGAGCAGCCGGTAGATTTAAACTACCAGCCTTTGGGCTACCAGGGCAACTTCTTAGGGATCTCTGGTAACCTAGTGGTAAAGAATTGCACTGCCAGGTTCAAAGGAACATGGTTCGAATGCAACAGATGCTGTGTGGGAGAAAGATGTCCAGTCTTCTCTCATAAAATTAACTGCATCTGAAAACTCACTGGAGGAACAGCTAGAGAAGCCAAAGCACAAGGAAGAATTCAAGATACTAAAGAGCTGAACAGAAGATTCCAAAAGGCTGCTCGGAATGACAAAGCAAAATACTACAATG
>NW_006399950.1:5198028-5248751 GCF_000299155.1 Elephantulus edwardii | reverse complement strand
CAGAACTTTTCCCGAGATCCTTTTGTTTGCCAGCAGAATCGGAGCCAGTAGATTACCATTGTTAGGTACAATCAAATTGAGTATGACTCATAGTGACCTGATAAACAACAGATCTGAACCGTGTCCTGTCCTGCGCCATCCACACAATCTCTCACACACGCAAATCCAGTGCTGCAGTCACTGTGTCCAATCTGGTTGAGGGTCTTCCTCTCCTCCACCGTCCCTTCACCTTTCCAAATATGATGTACTGCTCCAAGGAAAAACCTCTCCTAGTAACATGCCCAAAATATGTGAGATGAAGCTTTTTTCCTTTTTTACTCCCAGGAGCACTCTGGCTGCACCTTCTCCAATACATATCTGTTTATTCTTTTGACAGATATGGGGTTCACAGAGTCTCTTCGAGTCGTGCTAGACTCGACGGCAACCAACAACAATGTGAAGTGTTTGCCTCTGATAGTGCTTGAGTACTTAAGAGAAGCAAAACTTTTTGTTGTCAATAATCTAATAAATTATGCAGCAAATTTGGTTTTCACTCAACCAAGAATACATACATATTTTGTTTCATAACGTTTCTTCCACTGCCCACAATATAATTTCCTCTTTCGCGATGTGCTTCCATTTTCTGTTCTCTCTTCCTTCCTAGTGTTTCCCGCCTTCTGCATGGTATCCGTACACAAATGACTGTTTAATCTTTAACAGTCATTTTTCTAAAGATCGAGGACTGTTATAATTCATGTTACAGACCTGCTTATTGTTTGACTGAAAACGAATGATCTTGTAATTCATTCCTTGGTATTTAGAGAAAGGAGCATTTAGTCTTAAATGGATTTTAACTTTTCTTCCTCTTAGTTTACTCATCTCATACCTTAAATGATTTATCAAGTTGATAAATACCCGTTGGTTATGATTTAGAAAATAATCAGCTTCAGTAATTTTCATTTAGTTCAATTAACATTTAGGAAACCTTGAGTCAGACAAGGTCGCGTGCCACTTGTTTTGTTGTGCATAGGGTTACTAGAAGCACCTAATAACAGTAACTCCTGACAGTACTGGACCCCTGTTTACATGACTATTTCTGAGAGAAAAATGAAAAATTATATGACATATACACATTGACATGTAACTTATAAATTTGTCTGTTGGCCTTTAGGCATTTGGAGATATGTTATTTTTATCATGTATGTATTTTATAAGTCAGACATTTATTTTTTTAATATGGCTGAAAATTCTTAGTGATTTCTAAATGCTACAGGTAAACAATAAATATCAGATGTTTCTCACACTGACCTGTGCTAATGAAATCAGATAAGGAGTCGCATTTGACTGGATGTTTGCTACACACTAGAATGGCATTGCTGTTGTGTCAGAGATGACATAATATTTTGTTAATGTAAATTAGATGCTAATAAATTGGAGATTTAAGACAACAAATATGATCTTGTATGGATCCTGTTGGGGAAAATGCTGAGAGACTTAAAAACCAACCAACAAATACCTGATTTTGAATCATGGAACACTTCGAAAACATATACAGACTCCTCCTTAGGACAACCATACATGGAAACTGTCTTTAGTAATTAATATAACATCAGAAATAAATGTCATACAAATTCTATTTGGCTGATATATTTTTTGTTTTTCTTATTATGTAATTAGAAATACTGACAACATTCTGTGTTATACCAGCATTAACAACAAAGAAATGTTTGCAATGTAAAAATATGGTCAGTTTTATATTAATAGATAAGAGTATACTTACCAATTATTGTCTCTCTTTTAAAACTGCCATAATTGAAAGTTATATTGTTATTACTTTTTCTGGTAGAATCTTAGCTGTCCACTAATATTTTCAAAGCTTCACTCTGAAATTTTGCTAATTAAATTTTTAAGGTATAGAATATATGAGCTTAAATTAAGAAAATTTTTAATCTCCAAGTCATTATCTCTTATTAAAACAATTTATAAAGTTGGTTTTGTAAAGAAAATAGTCTTGGAGTGTTTCACATAGTGGCAGAGTTGCGCAAAGAGCTGGAGAGAAGATTTCAAAGGGCAGCTTAAAAAAGCAAAGCAAAGTATTATAATGGCATGCAAAGACATGGAGTTAGAAAACGACAAGAGTTTGTCACTTATCAAGTTGAAAGACCTGAAGAGAAATTCAAGCCTTGTGTTGCTATATGAAAGGGTTCTAAAGAAAAATGAATATATTATACAGAAAGCACCAAATGAAACTGAAAGGAATGAATATACAATCACTGTACCAAAAACAATTGGTTGACATGGAACTTTTTCAGGAAGCAGCATATAAACAAGAACTGATACTATTGCAAGAACTGATACTATTGAAGGAAGACATGCAGGTTGCACTGAAGACATTGGCAGAAACAAGGCTATGGAAATTGATAAAGTGAATAGATGTGTTCCTTCTTGTACACTAAGAAATCTAACTAGAATTGGTCTATAATTGTGCCCATTTCAGTAGAATGTAGAAGTTTGCTACTAGTATCATTGACATCACATGCAAGTAAAACTGCTGAAGATTGTCCAAACATTGCTGGAGTGTTACATCAATAGAGAACTTCTGGAGATTCAAGTCTGATTGAGAACAGGCTATGGAACAAAAGACGATCATTGCTCATATCAGCTGGATCTTGCCTGAAAGCACAGAATACCAGAAAAAAACTGGAGATTGGGGGGGAAAATATGCCTTGAATTGTGGCGTTGGTGGAGAATATTGGGTATGCCATGGATGATAGAAAAGAACAATTTTGTTCTGGAAGAAGTGGCCGAGCTCTCCAAAGGGGCAAATAGACCTTGTCTCACATACTTTAGGCATGTTGTCCGTCTGGGTCAGTCTCATGCCTGGAAATGTGAAGTGTCAGAGGAGGAAAGGAGGAGCTTCAAAGAGATGATTGACCCAATGACCGCAACACTGGGCTCAAGGATATTAGAGATTCTGAGTATAGCACATTATCTGACAAGCTTTTGCTCTGTTGCATATTGTTGTTGTTATGTGCTGTCAAGTCACTATGACTCATAGCGATCCTATGAACAATAGTTCTGAAACTTGCCTTATCCTGAGGCAATCTGACTGTCTCTGCCACACCTGCTTCATTGCCACAGTCACTGGGCTGATCCACCTTATACAGGGTCTTCCTCTCCCGCGCTGTCCCTCCACCCTTCCAAACATGATGTCTTTCTCCCCTTGGACTAGTCCCTCTTGGCAACATGCCCAATGTATGTGAGACAGAGCTTAGAATCCTCGTCTCCAAGGACCAACCTGATTTCACCTTAAGACAGACCTGTTTGTTCCCTTGGGGGTTCATGGAATGTTCAATACTGTTCTCCAGCATCACAACCCAAAGACACTGATTCTTCTTCTGTCATCCTTAGTCATTATCCAGCTCTCTGATGCATAGCAAGTAATTCAGAAGAACATGGCCTGGATCAGGTACATCTTAGTGTTTGGACTGACATCAATACTCCTTAGCACTCTGGAGTGGTTCCCGACAGCAGATTTTCCCAAAGCAACTTGTCTTTTGAGTTCCTGACTGTTGGTGCCAAGAGTGCTGATTGTGAAGCCAAGCAAGTGGAAACTGTTAACAACTTCAATCTCTTCTCCATCTATCATGATTCTTCCAATTGGCTCGATAGTGAGAATCTTTGTTTTCTTGATGTTGAGCTTCAATGCACATTGAAGACTGAAGTCCTTGACCTTCTGTAGCAAATGCTTCATTCAGATCCTCCTCAGTTTCAGTAAGCAAGGATGTGTCATCTATATAATACAAGTTATTGATGAGTTTTCCTTGACTCCTGATGTTACATTCACCATAGAGCCCAGCCTCCCAAATGATCGGTTCTGCATATAGATTGAAAAGGTATGAGAAGGACACATCCCTGACACACTCCAGTTTTTATTTTGAACCATATGGTATCCCTTGGTCTGTTCATACGACTGCTTCCTGGTCTAAGAATAGGTTTCACACAAGTATAATCAAGTATTCTGGGATTTCCATTCTTTTCAATGTTAGCCACAATTTGTTGTGATCCACACAGCCAAATGCCTTTGTATTGTCAATAAAACAGAGATATCCATTCTTCTGGGACTCTTTACATTCAGCCAGCAATGTCTGTTGTACATAAGATCACCACAAGTCAGAGCCTACTCATTGACACCTGACAATTTGCATCAGCTTTTGATTAAGGAGTTTCAGAGATAACTTAATGGGAATAAATCTTGGCAAGATCTGAACTTCCTAAAATAATTTCCTTTCTTTGCACTGTAAAATTAGTGCATATTGTTGTTGTTGTTATTGTTGAAGAATCTGTGCCATCTTCACATTTCTGAACACACTAGAGCCCATTGCAGCAGCCACCACGTCAATCCTCCTGGTCGAGGGTCTTCCTCTTCTTTGCTGACCCGCCCTCCTTCCATGTGTTCTACGGGCTTAATTCTGCATTCTTTTAGTCTTCTCTTGCCAGTTTTCTGAGTCCTGAGAGTATGTGATGTAAGAGCACAAGGACTTTTCTTGAACTCACTAGCACCAGCGAGCACGGTCACTGTTAAAACTGTGTGATTTTAGTGTCAGAAGGAACGAAGTAAGACCAGGTTAATAAACCCACAGAACAAATAATGTGATAATTGATCTGCTCTGCATCAAAATTAAGTTCACTTTTCATCAGTAACTGACTTTTCAAAATGCATAGTTAATAACTTCCGATTAATAGCTTCTTGTCCATCGAGCAATTGGGCATCGTGGGATCAAACATTCAAGTGATTTTTAATGTGTATTGAGCATAGCAATGGTGAATGCGAGGGATGGAATGGTAATTATCAGGAATTTGTCTGAAAAAAGCAAATGCTGCTGATTCTAACCTGTAGATTCAAATATTGTTCATGTTAGAAATAGAATATTAAGGAATTAGTAAATTCATATTATCAAAACAATACCCCTGACTTTGTGTATTTTTTTAATGAAATAAGTTGTTTTGAATGAATAATATTTAAGAGATCTGCTTTTAATTCAACATGAGTTTTCTTTTTAGAGTGTTTCTCCTGGAGGATGGCAGCCTCAAGATTCACAACGTGAGCAGGTCAGATGCGGGGCCGTACACTTGCACAGCCACGAATCAGTTTGGTGTTGCTGCGAGCACGGGCAGCCTCATCGTCAAAGGTATTTTCCACTTGTACTTGATTAACTTTGGACACTTCTGAGCCTCTCATTAACGCCACCACAGTGTCAATCCAGCACCACAGTGCATGCACGTAATATTTCACAGCAAAATGTATTCGTGTTGCATTCCATAAGTGTTAATAACCAGATTCATGTTTCTGGTGGGATTCTGTCAATAATGAGGTAGAGGTAGGGAGCTCTGGTGGCCTAGTGTCAAGAAGCTGCACTGCAATCCCAGAGGTGCGCAGTTCAAATCCACTAGAACCTCTGCTGCAGAAGGAAGGGCAATCTCCTCTTGTACCACTCAGATCCAATTTGATAGCATAACAACAACAACAATAATAATAGTAATACCTGAATATGTAGAGTTAACCAATTCATTTAAAAATGGAAAAGTTTACAAATTTCTTCCTAGGTATGCCATTGATGTTTTTATAAGATCACAGTACAATATTCATGTTGGTTAAATTTTGTTCATTAATTGTTAATTTGTAGCTAGATAGATAGATATGAAATGACAAGGGAGCTCCGGTGGCCTAGTGGTAAGAAACTGTACTGCATGCAATACCAAAGGCATGCAGTTCAAATCCACCAGCTGCTCAGTGGGAGACAGATGGGCAATCTCCTCCCATGTGACTTCCTGTCTCTGAAAACCCACTGGAGGGTCAGCTATGGGTCAGTTCTGACTCAACAGTACACAACAACGGCATATATAAAGAGAGAAATAAGCTGTCATAATCATCACTATTTTTATTAATTTGACTTTTAGTACATAAAAAATGGAATGGTGTATTTTGCATATGATTTCATGCTCAGTTATTTTCACACAGAAAAAGAAATTTATAGAATGGGAGTCTTGTTTGCATAAAAAATGCTTCTTTAAACATACAGCATTCATCTATTACAGTATCTAGATGTTGATGAATACCTAATGAAATATTCTGTTAAGAAACATAGTTTGAGCACGTTTTTTGGACTATTAAGACCACTTTTGTCTTAAAAACAATGGCACCTATGGTATCAAGGAAGTAAAAGTTCACCACCCTAGTTAGATTTTGACTCAGAACACGTTAAAGTCATAGCTGTTGAGTTAGAATATAGTCATAGCTGACCCGCTAATAGGTTTTCAGAGACAGTAAATGAGCCGGAAGAAGATTGCACTTGTGTCTCCTGTGGAATCATTGGTGGATTTGAACTAGCAGAGAGCAGTCCTCTTTTGGTTAGCCTCACAATTCCCCACAGACACCCCAGTTATACAGAGCAAACTTCTACTAAGCTCTGCATATGAGTATGAACATAGTGTGATGCACTCGAGTCAAGTTCTAAGAAATAACTCTCAGTGCTATAGGTGGGTGTTGATTTGCCTTGGGCCATTTTAAAGAACAGCAAAAGCGTGGCAATGAACTACTTTTTTATGGATGTATTTATTTTTTTAATAGAAAAGGGGGAAAAACATCAATTGCCGAATGTAATCATTTGGGCTTAATTAGCCGCTCAATCTGCTTTATGAAAACAGACATTTTTATCATCTGGGAGGTAATGGAATGATAGCAGTAAACTGGCTTCCAGTAAACATATTGCATTTCTGAGCTGAGACTGATGAAAGATAGACAGCAAAGCTGGGGACTTGGCATCTCTTGTGCTCACTGTATCCCTCTGTGATATGTAGGGGCATTTGCACTGATATTAGTTTAAAGATCTTAAAACTAGAGCATGCAGTTTGACCATTCCAAATTGTGAGTCTATCCGTTTACTCCGTCTATGCTGGTCGTACTCTGGCGCCTTGTTGTTGCTGCCAGGCTGGACCCTGTGCTCCTGACAGAACTCCTTACCCTGCTGCATTTCCTGCTCTCCCGTAGCCTTTGTTCTCTTTACAAACTGTTCACTTTAATTCCACGGTATGGTTTCTGTTCTAGCTAGCTGTCCTCGGAACAAAGCCAACACGCGGCAATGATCTGGGTTGTTTTAATCAACAGGAAACTCCTAATCCAGAATAATTCCTAGCATGAACTTGCTTAGGTTCAATAAATATTGACTGAGTGAGACTCTTATCTTTCACCTCTTAGTCGCGGAGCTAAAACCCATCTTGACTCCTTGCTCTACCTCTGGAATCGTTTGGCCCTAAGCTTACAAGAACACTTGGTAGCAAAGGTTGTTGTTGTCGTTGTTATGTGCCATCGAGTCGCCTGCGACTCATAGCGACCCTATATACAACAGCCCTAAACTCCGCTCTGTCCTGTGCCAATCACACTGTCTCTGACACTCCCATCCCAATTATCCCAGTCACTGAATTAATCCACCTCATAGAGGGCCTTCCTCTCCTGCTCTGTCCCTCCACCCTCCCAAGCATGATGTCCCTCTCCAAGGACCGGCCTCAAAGGTAGCAAAGGGAAATGTCATACTTTGAGACCCTTGCCCTTTCTCGATGTTAAGATCTGGTTGTGTCCACTGTTGATCAGAAGACCGCGCGTCTCTGGTATTTTGAATCCACCAACAGCTCCATGTGGAAGAGAGGGGCGGTTTCTTCCTGTTGCAGCTGATAGTCTCAGGCAGTTTGTGGAGAGTTGCTATGTGTTGGGAACAAGTTTCTGGCCGCAAGGATGGGCTATGTGGGGCCTTGGTGGTGGTGTAAGTTAATGTAGGGCTGCTAATGAAAGGTCAATGAGAAAGACCAGGCTGTGTGGTTCTGTGAAGATTTATGTCCTCAAAAACCCAACAGGGCAGTTTTATGAGTCAGATCAGAATTGACTCCATGGCAACTACAACAGCAGGCAGGGTCCTCCATCAGCCCACGGTGAGAAAATCCCAAAGCCTCATGAAGACAATTACTGTCCCAAAGGAAGACTGGCAAGTGTTTGAAAACACATGTGTTCATATGACTGCTACCAACAGGCATGGTTATCAAGTTATTCTCCTCTCTCTATAGAAGAATACTAACCCTGTTGCCTATTATTAATGAGTAGCTTCTGACTCCAATTCCCAGCCACCTAGTTTTGGAAGCAGATCTACATGCGATGCTCACGGGGAGGGCCTTGGCTGGGTGCTGGGCTCAGTCAGTGCCAGGTCAGCAGTGATGTGTCCAACCACTGAGACCCCTTCCTTCTAAATCACACATATGGGAAAGTTTGTTTATCTTTTAATGAATTATTTGCATCTTGTTTTAAAGGTTGGTTGGTTTGGTGGGGTTTTTTTTCATCTTTTAAACTAACCAGTTTCTCTGAAGTGTAAACAGATACAAAGACACCTCTATGTTTTTGCATAAATGCACAAATAAGTAACTACATAAATGCAAAATATGTGCAGAAGGTGAATAAAAGTATCGTTAGAAAAGTTGCTATTTTCAGATATCCGTATTGAAGCGTGTGGTTTGCATGCAAAGAGTGTTCCAGAATCAGTCTATTATTATCATGACCTCATGAACAGACTGTTAATCTCTAATTCCTTTGCAAGGAAGAATTCTGAAGGCATCAATATCAAAGAAATATTTTACAATCTATCAATCTAAAGCCTTAATCTAGAAAAAACAATTGCAATAGTGCAACGATTTTCTTGAGCAGGTTATTTGTGAAAATTGGGGGGGGTGTGTGGTATGTGTGGAGTGTGTATGTGTATGTGTGTGATTTATAATACTCATCTCCTTGTGGCAACAGAACCTAGTATAATTTTGTTCCTCAAGTTAAGATTGTCATGTAGTGACCTTAATGATAATAGGGTGATAGGAGCAAATGAGAAATTTCTGGAAAGGAGATAAAACAATCATCTCTCTTTGAATTTGCTTATCAGCTTCAGTCACGCAAGAAACGTTGTTGTTAGATAACATGTTAAAAGATAATAGTTACAAGAGTTAGATATTTTCCAGCTGATATGGCTTATCTGTGTTAAGAGGATTCTGAAATTATCTGCACTGTGTGTCTGAAATTTCTATTTCACTAATGTGGCAGGAGAAGGCAATTTTCCATTCCAACATTGCAAGTGCAATTAGCAGCAGGCTTGCTAGAGCCTCAAAGATGCCCAGTGCAATCTGAGGACATGTTCCACAGATGCAGACATGAGATAGAACCTAGAGAGAAAGAGAGAGAGGGAGAGGGAGAGAGGGAGGGAGAGAGAGAGAGAGAGAGAGCGCTTAACTGTCTTCATCTGGAGGACTTAGGTTAAAATGACAATGTGTACATACACTAAGAGGTATATGAAAATCACATAAAAGGAGAAATTATTTGATCTGGCGTTTGGAAAATTATTAAAAAGCAGAGTAACAGCAGGCTATAAAAATGATCTTGTTTGCAGGCAACATTTGTTTTGGTTTCCCCACTGGAGAAGTTTTGGATGTTCAATTATAGGCCTCATTGCTTCAGCATTATTTTCAACTGAAATGTCGGAACTTGGAAAAGCATATCTAATGTGCAAATTAAGTTTATTGCTGCTCATTTAGTTGTTTATTCTTCGTGATAGAAGTCTTTATTATACCAGCATACCAGTGGCCTATCCATTTTCTCTTGCTGAATGAGAGTATTCACTAATATGATTCTACATTTACCCAGAGAAATACATAAGACAAATATGTAATTGGAAGCTTTCTGGACTTAAAAGGCAGTTTTAAAGGGTCTCAGGTGTCAAGCCTCGGTTTATCAGGAAACCAAGCTTTATTGAGTAAATCAAAAGTACTATTTTAGAGAAATGACAAGGCATATTGGAATATCTGTCATGTAGTAGGTTTTGAAAGTGTTGGAGAAGTCTCTCAGTATTGCTAAGATCAATCTTAAAATATTCAATTCCACAACATAGTCTTCAACGGAAAAATGCTTTCAACATCTTAATACAAAATATATTCAGCTTAAAAAATTAGTAGCAGCAATTTTCAGGGTGAAAAGATGGATAGTTAAACAATAAAATGGTGAGAGTATTTTTTTCCCCAATGTGCAAACAATGCTGAGCGAACTCTTGAGACTGGAATTTCAGAATCGGTGCAAGTAAAAATGGGAACACAAACAGAACACTTATTGATTAACATCTAACAATATCCATGTCTTTTTGGTCTCCATAGAAATACAGTCATTTCATAATAATAAGAAGAATCCTTACCACTGAATCAACAGGCAACCTCATGACAGATGGAGAAAAAAATGAAATTGTCAATGATCTCCTTTTACTTGGATACACAAGAAACACCCACAGAAGCAGCAGTCAAGAAACCAAAGCATGTATTGCATATGGAAAATCGACGATTGTGGTTGTTAATTGCCAATGAGTTAACCATGGCCTATAGTGACCCAATGAACAGCAGATCTGAATCTTGTCCTATCCTGTGCCATTCCCACCATCCATCTCTGATATACTCAAGGCCATTGTCACAGTGACTGCTACAATATGTATGTGGAAGATCTTCCTCTTTTCTCTCATCCTCTATGTTTCCCATCATGATGTCTTTTTCTAAAGACTAGTCCTTGTTTACAGCATGCCTAAAATATATGAGGTGAAATTTCATCATCCTTGCCTCTAAGGAACACCCTGGTTGCAGTTCCTCCAAAACAAATATGTTCTTTTGGCAGTTAATGGAATAGTCAATACTCTTCCACACCACAATTCAAAGCCATCCATTCTTCTTCCGAAATCTTTGTTCACTGTCCAACGTTCAGAAATATACAATTAAAAATAGCATCGCTTCAATCAGCTGCACCGCAGTCCTTAAAATAACATCCTTTCTCCATGATTCTGGGGTTTGATCAGCACTCAGAGAGCAGAAACTTTAATTTGACTGAACACCCGAGTGACAATCTTCTGCTGGCAGACACATTGTACCAGACCAGACAGCTTTTGCTTTTTCTTTTTCCTTTTCTTATAGAATCATGTTTGTTTGTGATTGTTGCTGCTGTTACGTGTCATCGAGTCACCTGCAACTCGGAGTGACCCTATGTACAAAAGCTCCGAATCCTGTCCGATAAGGAGCCAATCTTACCATCTCCGATATAGCTGAACCCATTACCCATCAGTGAGTCAATGCATCTCACTTGGGGTCTTCCTCTTTGGCGCTGTTCCTTCACCATTCCAACCAGGATATCTATCTCTAAGGACTGGTACCTTCTGGCTATGTGCCCAAATTACGTGAGATGGAGCTTCAAAATTCTATCCTCCAAGCAGCAGCTCAGCTTCACCTTCTCTAGAACAGAACTGTTTGTTCTCCTGCCAGTCCAGGGTATGTTCTACACTCATCTCCAGCACCACAACTCTTCTTCTATCAACCTTAGTCATTGTCTACCTCACTGATGGGTAGCAGGTAATTGTGAAGATCATGGCATGGATTACATGAACCTTAGTCTCCAGACTGACACTGTTGCTCTAGCGAGGTCCTTGACAGCAGATTTTCCTAATACAATTCATCTTTTGATTTCCTGACTGTTGGTGCCAAGAGTATGTGTTGACTGGGGAGCCAAACAAGCTTTAGTTGTTAGCAATCTCAGTCTTTTCACCATCTATCATGATGCTGCCAGTTGGCCCAGTGGTGAGAATCTTTGTTTTCTTGATGTTGAGCTTCTATCCACATTGAAGACTATACAGTTTATATTTTGCTCTTGTCTGCCAATTTGCTTTACTGTGTTGACTTACCTATGGCTATGATATTGGAAGGGAAGACTCTGGTATTCCAAATACCATCAGGGCCACTCATGATATACAAGTTTTAGTGGAGCTTCTAGACTAATAAGCAGGACTGGCAACCCACTTCTGAAATAATCAGCCTTCAGTATAACCCTATGAATATACTGTGTGCACCTCTTTAAAGCGCTGAAGATCTCTATTGTCAGTGTAAAGATATCTTTCCCTATTAAACTGTATTTGACTCAAACTGTGATATTTTCAATTGCTTCATAAGTTTGTGAAGATTGGAAAATGGATAGTAAGAATGACTGAAGGCTTTGAATTGTGGTGTTGGTGAAGAGCATTGAATAGATGACCATGGTCTGTCAAAGAACAACAAAAAAAAAAGTCTTTGCTGAAAGACGCACAGCTGGAGCACTCTTTAGAAGCAAGTGTGGTGAGGCTTAATCTCTTCCACTTTGAGGGGGTTGTAAGGAGAGGCCAGTGCTTGAAGGAGACATCATGCTTCAAAAAGTGGAAAGTCAGAAAAGGAGAGGAAGAGGCTTAATGAAGTGGCCTGTCACGATGACTATGACAAAGGGCCCGACAAAGAGGGGACTGTGAGGATGGTGCAGGACTCGGCAAAGCGCGGATCTGTTGGACACAAGATTGCTGTGACTCAGACTCCACGCTCTGGAACCCAACAACAGCAACAACAGCAACAACAGCGTTCCTCGGTGAGAGACAGCAGATGCCATTCGGATTAAATATCCAAATAGATTAAGCTGCTTTATTTTTTAATGTATGATGCGTCATAACAGTTATGAGCACACAGCTTTGGAATCAGATCACCTGGCTCTATTACTAACTAGCATGAGATCTGGAAGCATTTTTAAATTTTTTTTGTTAATTTATATTTTTATTTGAGCATTTGCAAATCATATTGATTTTGCATATAATGCATAGATATTTTGTTTTATAACATTAATTAATGTGTTGTTGTTGTTAAGTCGAGTCATAGACGATCCACTGTGACCCTGTGAATGAAAGTCTTGAACACAAAACTTTCATCTTTTCTCCAAGTCCATAGAGTTTCCAGAGGCAAGTGTGTTTGTTTATTTATTTTTTTTGGGGGGAAGTGGATGCCATGCCTGCTTCCAATTAATTAATTCATGTAATTAATTATTAGTGGTAAGAAGCTGCACTGCAATTCCAAATGTAAGCGGTTCAAATCCACCAGCTGTTCCATGGGAGAAGGATGGGCCATCTCCTCCCACGTGATTTACTGTCTGAGAAAATCCACTGGAGGGTCAGCTATGAGTTGGTTCTGAGTCAATGGTACCCAACAACAACAGCAATTCATTACCAGGTCCAATATGTTATTTACTGCGTCTACTCTGCCATCCTTTTATTAACATCCACTCTCTCAGTCCTTTTCTAGTAGGAATTCAGGAACGACGGCACAACACAGATGAATTTAGAACAAATTATGCTAAATAAGATAAGGCGACCACAAAAGGACAACTATGGTATAAGACAATTATTACAAAAAGCTAAAGACAGGTTTACACACAGAATCAATGGGGAGGAAGGGTTTATGTAGAGGGCATGCGTTACCACATCATCATTAGTAAGCACCTGCCCTTCAGAGAAGATCCTGTCAGGTTTCCTAAGAAGTGCTTTACAGCATCTCACTGATGTCTAGAGAAACGTTTTGTTGCAGACAACAATTCTACACTTTACACATGGGGAAACTGAGGCACAGTCTGCTGGTGCCGCTCTCAAAGTTTTCTGTGTTACTAAGTGGAGAACTTGGTTTTACTTTTTGTTTATTTCCCGTTCTTTTTAGCATCAAATAAATTTATGTAACAATAAATGCACAAGGCAATTTCACATGACATTGCATCAAGTCTAGAGGCTGTAAAAATATAATAACTTGAAGATATTAGTACACTTTCCTCTATATAAGTCACAATTTGTTTTTCATTTGAGGTAAAATTTATGTGTAATGAAATGCATAAATCTTCAATCTACAGATCCTAAATTCAAATGTCTTTACTTGCACAACCTAAACCCATACCAAGATATTGCACATTACCACCGTTGCCCTAGAAGTAGAATACTTGATTGCACTCCTTCTTAATTAATCCCAGTCCCCATTCTATCCTAGGAGCAACCACTATTATGGTTCTGTGGCACTATAAGTATCCCATAAATGCTATCACACAGAAAGCTCACCTGTGCATCTAACACCCTTCACTCATTAACTGGTACCAGCCACTGTGCGTGTATTCTTTCCCTGCCCTGAGCAGTACAAACTGCTAATGTTTGCTGCTGCCAACTGAAAGGTTGGAAGTTTGACTCCCCTTAGCCTCCAAATAAATGCCTGCTAATCTGTTAGCCTTCTCAAACATGTTCTCTTCTGTTGTCCTTGACATGGCCCAGAGTCTCAATCAAGTCAAGAGCACCTACTGCATATGTGTGTCATTTTTCACGAAAACCAAAGAAAAAATCCAAAGCAACAGTACTTTTCTTTTGTACAGGAAATTTTTACTTTAATCACAATTTTTAAAAGATAGCCTGAGCAATCATAAGAGATCTATTTATAATGCATTAATACTGGGTCTTTTTAGTTTAGTTTAGTTTAGCTATAAGTCTCTTCCTCTTTATTTTATCTACATATTTTAATTTTACTTTTATGTCTTGCATAAATGGTTACAAATGGAAATTCAGAAATGTTCCCATTATCTACGCTGACAATGAGAGAATTAATCTGTTCTGTTCCTGAAATACTCCAACTCTAAACTACCCCAGAAGTTAGTCATACTCAGTGCCCTGTTTTAGGAATAGTGTATGTTACTACAAAGTAAAGACCTTTAGATGCAAGGGAGAAAATAGCAACTGTTTTCAAACTTGAAATAGAAATGAGACGTGAGGGTAAATTATCTGATGCATGAAATGGAGCACGAATCTTTCCCTCTGACTTATTTTTTCATGTTATCTTATGCCTTCATTATAAACGTTCAGAATAAATCACTTTCTGCTCTGACCAGTGAACACCCATGTCCTCCAATACTGCTATCCTAGAAGGAATGTGGCCGTAATGCCCCTTACTGTGAAGATGGCAACACTTTCTGCATTTCAGACATGTTACCTGGAAGGACCAATGCAATCAAGAAAGGACATTCTTCTTGGTAATGTAGAGGATGATGAAAACCAAGAAGACCTTCAATAAGATGGATTTACCCAGTGGCTGCAACGTGTGATCATGACTGGAAGGGCTGTGGGCAGAATGCCCGGCCAGGCAGGGTTCTGCTCTGTGCTGCACAGGTTGCTATGTCTGAGAAGCAACCTCAGACACCATCAAAATACCACCACGTTCTCAAAATGATTATCTACTGGTAATCTATGCAAGGTCTTTGGGCAGTAGATTTTATATTATTGTTAAAAAGAGGAAATATTGTTCAAAAGAGGAAACAATGGATAATGAGATAGTCTGTATTTGAGGATTATTTATAGAGTCCAGAAGAAAGTTATTAGTTAGATAATTTACATACTGAATGCTTTCAAACTGTAGAAAAATAAATATGAAGTTATAAATTTATAGTCAAACACTTCTGAAACTGAGTATACCCACTCCTTCTCAGGATTGTTATATGTTAAAAGTCAGGCTGCTAAATGAGAATTGATATTACGCAAAAATGGAAAACGAACGTGTCAGATCACAAAATGAAGGATATTGTGTCATTGTCCAAGCACCAAGTTCATCATTACATAACTGTCAAGTTACCTCCTTATATAATTGCTATTGCTGCATTTTTACCACATCTAACTAGCAAACGACTGGGACTCTTGACTCAGGCAAGCTGACACGCAGCCTTGGCCATCTCAGCAGCTTTACTTCCCCCTCACACCTCAGCAGTTTAGACTGCTCTCAAACACTGTTCGGATTACCTCCTAACCGATCCTCCGGCAGGTTTTCAAGTCTGTAAATCTCAAGGGAGAAGATGATCCATTTTTCTCAAAGAAGTTGCACCAGAGAAGTGCGCTCTTTGGGGTAGCAGTGCAGCTCCCTAGGAACTACACATCCATCCAGAGTTCCCTTTTGTTACTGCCAGATGTGTATCTTTTATCCATGAGACAGCTCTCTAGTCGATTTTACACTAGAGTTATAACTGTGAAATGCTGGATAACGAGATACGCTGTAAGTGAAGGGTGGGTAGAATTCATGTATTTCATTAAGTGCAACTTATAGTGCACATTCTTTTTAAATGGATGTGGGCCTGCTTTGAATATTTTTAATGAAAATATATATTTACAATGGACATTATAACTTGCTTGGATAATATTCAGTATAACTTCACATTGGTGTTTAGAAAGGTTGAGGTTTTTTTGTTTTTTTTTAATTTTTTTCCCACATTAACATCTCAACTTTTAGATAATTGCTTTCTCTAGGATGATTATCTATCTATTTATTTATAACTTAAAACAATAAAATGGTCTAATTACAGTCTTTTCATATTTATCTTAAACTTGATGTAGAAGATAAGCAGGCAATGTTACCTGTAATAAACTGGATTATATTGACCATAATTACTTTGCATATTGGAATTAAATTATAGTCTGCCTGTGGTGAAATAATAACGAGTTTTGCATGCAGACTTTAATCAGTATAAACACATGTTTAAGCAGATAATATTACACTTGCCTAAGAGGATCTAAAACATCCTAGACTTATGCAAATGTGTATGTCTGAGAAGGCAAATTAAATGAAGACTGATAATTTATTTCATTTTTACTTTGCTAACAACGGAGATTAAAGATATTCGTGTTTCATTGACTATGCAAAGGCATTTGACTGTGTGGATCAGAACAAACTGTGGCTGACTCTGAGAAGAATGGGAATCCCAGAACGCTTGATCATGCTAATGAGAAACCTATACTTGGACCAAGAGGCAGTCGTGAGAACAGAGCAAGGAAACACTGCGTAGTTCAAAATCGGAAAGGGTGTCCACCAGGGATGTGTCCTATCTCCATACCTCTTCAATCTTTATGCAGAATAGATCATCTGCAGGATGATCTCCTCTCTGAGGAGAAATGCGGCATCAGGATCAGAGAAGGATTCCTCAATGACCTGCATTATGCAGATGACACAACACTGCTGCAGCTGAGGAATACCTGAGGCACTTGTTGCACAAGGTCAAGGTTTGCAGCCTTCAATATGGTTTGAAGCTCAACATCAAGAAAACAAAGATTCTCATCAGTAGGCCAACTGTCAGCATCATGATAGATGGTGAAGAGAATGAGATTGTTAACAGCTTTAGTTTGCTTGGCTCCACAATCAACACTCTTGGTACCAGCAGCCAGGAAATCAAAGGAGGAATTACAATGGGAAAGTCTGCTGTCAGGGACCTCTCTAGAGTACTGAAGGGCAACAAGGTCTGTCTGGAGACTAAGGTGCATTTTATCCAGGCCATAGCCTTCGCAATTGCTTCGGATGCGCCAGAAAGCTAGACTAGGGATGATAGAAAGAGAATTGATGCCTTTGAGTTGAGGTCATGGAGAAGAGTGTTGAATATAATGGATTTCCAGGAGACCAAAGAGGTTCATCCTAGAGAGGGTGAAATCAGGCTGTTCCTTGGAGGCAAGGATTAGGAGGCTTTGTCTGACATACTTTGGACATTTTGCAAGGATGAACCGGTTCTTGGAGAGGGACATCATGCTTGGAAATCTGGACAGACAGCAAAAAGAAAGGGAGACCATCAATGAGATGGATTGATTCAGTGACGGGTAATGAGGGTTGCTGTGTCAGAAACAATAAGGTTGACACAGGATAGAGCAGGTGTCAGGGGTCTTGTACATAGGGTTGTTATGAGTCACAAGTGACTCAATGGCACATAACAACAACAGTATTGCTTATTCCAGAACATTAGTACTATTGCTGTTTGTTTGACTGCAACTCATAACGACCCTGTAGGACAGGGTAGAACTACCCACAGGGTTGCTAAGATGTCAGCTTCACAGTCCATGAGGACGGATCGTGAGGAGCATTCTGGGTATACTTCTTTCAACACTGGTTTGTTCATTCTTGGGGCAGTACATGGCATATTTAATATTTTTCACCAATACCATAATTCAGATGCATCAATCCTTCTTTGGTCTATACTCATTGTACAGTTTTGCAAGCATATGAGCGGATGGGAAATGGCCGCTCTTCAGTCAGGTAAACCTCTTTCCTCAAAGCGTTGTCTTTGCTTTATGACATCTTAAAATAGTATATATAGCAGATTTGGCCAATGCAACACAACACAGGATTTTTCTGACTACTACTTCTAGGATGGACAGATCTTGGAAAAGGTTGTCATTGTAAAGTAGAATGTTCTTCTTTATTGCATTCTACTTTCAGAAGACACTCAGTGGTGAAATATACAGTGATCAGCAATGACTTGGGCAGTGGCCACAAACAGCAAGTGCTGGAAGAGGCTACGTTTCATTCTCATAGATTGCTATGAGTCACCCACTCAGGTGGCAGCAAACAACAACAATCTTTTTGGAAGCTGACCGCCACATTTTTCTCCTCTGAAAGCTGGTGGGTTCAAACTCTGCACCTCAGCAGCCTAGAGCTTACTTTCTCTAATGTTGTTGTTAAGTGCCATCGAGTTGTAGGCAACTCATAGTGGCCCTATGAACGAGAGTCCTGGACACCTCCTGTATAACTTTCGTCGTTTCTCCAGGTTCATAAGGTTTCCAGAGGCAAGCTATTACAGAAGTGGGTGCCACTCTGGATTCCAAGCTTGTTTTAATCGGGGAGCTCCAACAAACACTGTTTTCAATGCGTACTTGGTTATCTATGGAAACTATGTTAATTAGTCCTGAAATGTGTTCCAATTTCCCAAATCCCCCCCCCACCCCCCGCCGTATCAGCCTGTCCTTGTGTGTTGGAGACACATAGTTTGACTCTCCAACATTTCTCTTTCTTGAAATATTCCTTTATATTCTGAGATTCTATCTTCAGACAGATTTTAGAAAGAACTGTAAGAGTGGCAAATTTTTTTGGTTACTTTTTGATTGTAAGTACCTATTTAGTTGTGTTGGATGGTCAAATTGGAAGAAGAATTCTATCCAGAAAACCATTATCCTTCAGAAATTTGAAGACTTTACCATGTTTTGAAAGCTGCCATTCCTTTGGTTCCTGGTCTGCTCTTTTTTTAATATATTTCTTCCTTTTTTCCTATTTTCTCCTGTTGTTCTTTTGCACCTGAATGTTGTTGTTTTGTGCCTGGTTTTGGTTTTTTTTCCCACTGTGATTCCAATGAAAGTGTTCAGAAATCTTGCATTTTTCATTTATTCTTTGTTGCACATTTTCTTCCCTATACCACCAGTTCACTTAAGAAAAATATTCATGTATTGTTGCACAATTTCCTCCCTCCTCCCACACAGCCCACGTTACTGTGCACCTCTATTCTGAACTGTTGTGATGCAAATGATACCTAATCATATATTCCTTTTAAAACAGTTCTTTCCTTCCTTGGTTCCAATGCAGTGTTTTGTATCTGTTTTGGGTCCAATTTTCTCCTAATATTTCACAATCCCGGGATAATGGATCATTATCTGTTAACAACAAACAATACCATCACGGTGATCAAGGACATCTTAGAAATGTGTACTCTTTAACGCAGCAGTAATTTTGTCTCCAGTAATTTATTTAATCATTTTCTCCATTTATTTCTGAAACTCCTCTTACTAAATTGTTAGGATTTTCTTCTTTATTTTATGTATCTTTTTGTTCTTTTTATTGTTGTACAAATGAATGAGCCACTTCACAAAAGAACGAGGAGTCTGTCCAAGGCTACAACCCTGGGGCATGTGACTGTCAATGAGAATCAACTAACAGCAGTGATGTTAAGTTTTGTTTGTCTAATTTGCATTTTATAGCCTCTTTTGGTGTCTTCTCTGGGAATTTTCTCCTGTTTATTTCTGAGACTTTCTGTTGCATTTTTAAATTGTGTTTTGTTTAGTTTATTCCCCTAAGAGACCTTTCTTTCTTTTCTGATTAATCCTATATATAGTAATTTATCTTTTTTAAATTTCTTTCTCAAACTATTGTATTTGTCTTTATGTTTTCTTTTTTCCAGCATGATAACTCTGTCTGTCTTCTACATTTTTCTTTGCGTAGATGTAAAGCAAATGCTCTGAAGTAAATTCTGACCTATAGCAAGCCTAAATGATGGAGCAGAACTGCCCAGAGACTTCCCAACCTTTGAAGCTTTATAAAAGCGGTTGGCAAGGCTTCTTCCCACAGAGCAGCTGGGAAGAGTCCGAGGAATTTGAATGACTGGCTTTTCAGTTATCAGTGAGGCACTTCAGTCTCTGTCCCACCAGAGTTCCAACTGTGTTAGTATTTAAAAAATAATTCAAAAAAATAATAAAATAAAGGCTAACAATAAATGCCACAATTGATAATATAATAAAAATATATAAAATCCACAAAGTAATTAAACATTTATTTCAAAAGGATGAAAAAATACAGCAATCAAGAATTGCATAAAAGCATACTACTCCCCACAAGAGGGGGAAAAGAATTTTTTTTTAGACCAACAAAACCCAAATCAATAAATTACTGTCAGTACTAAACTATATGAAAAGCTAATACTATTCCTTAAACATATATGGAAAATAATCCCAGAACAAAGTACATAAATAAGAGTAATATCTTCTAAAGTTTGATATTATTGTTATTAAGTGCTGTTGAGTAGTAGATGACTCCTACTGATCCTGTGAGAGAAAGACCTGCACAGTTGTTTAACTTTCATCATTCTTGTATTAAGTAAATATCGATATGTGAAAATATTAGGAGAACCTATATGGAATAAAACGTCAGAAATTTCTTGAATAATACAGAAAGAGTAAAAAGTAATAGTAGAATTTAGTAGGACATTGACAGAAGGCAGAGAATATGGGAAAGATGTTTATTTGTGTTTTATTGACCATGCAGAGACATTTTCCTATATGTATCATAACAAGTTGTGGATAACATTGAGGAAAAATAAGAATTCCAGAATATTTAACTGTGCTCTTACAAATACCTAGACTTAGAAGCATTTGTGCGAACAAAACAAGGGAACACTGAATGATTTAAGATCAAGAACAGTGTGCATCAAGGTTTTATCCTTTCTCCATACCTATTCTGAGTGTATACTGAGAAAATCATCTGAGAAGCTGGATTAAATTAAAAACACCAGGACTTTAAGGTGGGAGGCAGACTCCTTAACAACCTGAGTTATGGAGACGACACAGATTTATTTGCTCAAAGTGAAGAGGACTTGAAATACTTGCTGCAGAAAATTTAAAAAACCAAGCTAACTTCAATATGGATTACATCTTAACATCAAGACAAAAAGTCCTCATGACTAGAAAAATAGGTAATATCTTAACAGATGGAGAAAATACTGAAGTTGTTAACAATTTAATTTTACTTCAGTCCACAATCAACACCCATGGTAACAGTAGCCAGGAAATTAAAAAAAAAATGTTGTGTTGGGAAAATCTGTTATTTATGACCTCTCCAAAGTGGTAAATAGGAAGGATGTCACTGTAAAGACTAGGGTGAGCCTGATCCAGGCAATGGCTTTCAATTACTTCCTATGCCTCTGGAAACTCTGCAAACTCTCTAAACTCTACAAACTCTCACAACTCTATAAAGGTACAGAAACGATGACAGTTATAGAACAGAGTTCAGGTCTTTTGTGCAAAGCTTACTCTCAGTCATATTCAACTTGACAACACTTAACCACTGCTAAATGAGACGAGTTACATCTGGAGGAACACTCTTCTACTTTGTATACCACTCTTTGTCAACATGCTTATGAAATAACCTGGGTTTCCTACGAAGCTGAACCTTGTGCCACGGCGATATCAAATACCAGAATGTTTTCCCAACGTGGACAGTATTTGGTGGAGCTCCCAGTTGTAAAACAGGTTTGGAAGCAGGAGTGGCATCCACTTCCTAAACCACATGCCTCTGGAAACTCTAGGAAATTGGAGAAATGATGACAGTTATGGAAAGTCATTAGGTCATAGAGTTGCTTTGAGTCGCTCTTGACTCAACAGCAATCAACAACAACAACAATGTATCCGAAAGTTGAACAATGAGTAAAGATGACAGAAGACAACTCAGTACCTTTGGATTGTGGCACCACAGAAGGGTACTCAATGTCCCAGGGCTGCCAGAAGAACAAGTCTGCCTTAATGGAAGTATAACCAGGGTATTTCTTAGAGGCAAAGATGATGAAACATGCTCCACATACTTTGGGCATGTGGTTGACAAAGGCCAGCCCTTGGGAAAAGACACCGTGCTGGGAAAGGTGGCCAATCAGCAAAAGAGATAGAGATTCTCAACAAAATTAACAATTGGATGAAGCCTATCAGAGAATGTGAGCGCAGTACAGGACAGGCCAAGGTTCAGAGTTGTTGCTCATAGGTTTGCTATGAGTCTTAGAGAACTCAATGCTAACCACAGTTGATTAGAATCTTACATACCATTCTATAGCATGAACACTAAGGGAGTAATGCATACTAACGTGAGCATTGGCTAAACAGGAAATAGATTCTCTCTATATATATGTTATTGTTTTTCTTAGGTCACTAAGAGTCAGTTTTGAGTGAAACCTTCCCTCTCTCCTGCATCACTGCCACACCTGCTCCTCTGTGAGAGCCTGTTACTGTATCCATCGTACATAAACGTCTGAGTCCCAAAGAACAGAATAAAGAGAACAAATAAAACAAAGAACAGTTAGCAAAAACATGAAAGAATAGTAAACATTACTAGGATAAATTTAACCTCAAAAATAAGCACAGGTACATAAACTGTTATTACCATTCCGTGTTAGTGGCAATGTTTATGCACTACACACCCTGCAACAGGCACATTAAAAGATATGTGGCCATGTCTATGTACTACATAGCCTGTAACAAGCACATTAAAAGATATGAACAACAAAAATAGAAGGATAAATAAGGACTATGTCAATATTTATAATAACAAAGTTTAGAGTAATTATATTAATTTCAGGTTAATTTCATCTTTAGGGAATTTGCTCTAAAGATAGATAGCCTATTCATTAAAGGATTCAATTCTTCAGGAATATAGAACAATATAACAATTCTCAATTTGTATGTTCTATTAGCACACTCAAAATATATCAACCAGATACAAGTATAACTAAAAGTAAATATGAACAGATACACACACACTAAGTGATCAAATAAAACACAGGAATTGTTGAACAGTATCATTAGTGTCCTCACTCTCCTTAAAAACACAAACAAAGCAAAACAAAAACTACCTCCGAGGACCACGAATCAACATTAGTCTCATGAAAGTCACTTTCTTTCTCCAGATGCCGGTCTGTCCACAAACGTCTATGAACAACTTACTAAAAGCTTTCCAAATTCTAAGCAGTTTCACCATCTGCTCTTCTGAAGACGTGGCCCTTGGGTGAGCAGCATAATTCTCACCCAGAGCAGGGAACAAACTCAGCTTTGGCTTTTTCACGTCAGACATTTAGAGGTCACCTCATCACCCAGCATCTCAACAGCTCAGTATCTCAATGATCAACACTGAATGGCAGCATTGAATAGCAAGATTCTTCTGAGATTGTTAACGTGGTTTTGGATTCGGCTTTGAGGAATGATTAGGGAGCTCTGGTGGAGTAGTGGTAAGGAGCCAAGTTGCAAACCCAAAGTCATGTAGTTCAAGTCTCCCGGCTGCTCTGAGGGAAGAAGATACGCAGTCTCCTCCTTTGTGATTCCCTGCTTTAATGGAAGCTCAGTTAAGAGTCAGCTCCAGCTTGACAGCACATAAAACAATGAAACATTTTAGGAACACCAATTTTTCAAAGCATGTCTTTCTAATCTTACCACGTAAACTAGTGAGAGAAAATATCTGAGAATAATGTCACCTGTTTGAAGTGCTATTTATACAACTTTCTCTGTATCTTAGCAACGTTTTCTATAATGTCATAGGACAATGAAAGGAGAGTGACATATATACCCTGGGGGAGAAGAGTGTTGGTGAGTTTTCTTGTGTGTTAGCCCATCTTTTGAGAGAATTGATAACTTCATCAACATCTGAGTAGTTATTATTCTGAAGAGCTGCACTGAACGATTACTCCCCACAGATGCACAATTCAGTAGAACTAAAGGTACAAATGGAAGGAGAGAGAAGTGGCCAAAAATAATATTTTCTGAATGGTCAAGTGAGACTAATTACATATTTGATTGCTCTCCTCAGCTTCTAAAAATGTGGTCAGGGATCATCTCATCTAACAGTTTGTTCACTCATTGGAATAAGTAATCAGCCTCATTTGTGTTGAAAGGAATAATACCAAATGATTCTGAAAGAATTTTTTAATATTGGCAGTCCCCATGTTATGAATATCTGATTTATTAGGACTCAGCACTTCTATCTTGAGGGGACGGAGAGACGTGGTAATGAAGAGGTGAGGTAATGTCCCCTCTTTGTTCCTGATAAGTCCCCTAGCAGCTTGAGGACACTACCTTAGTTTCACGGTAGATAACAAGAGAAAATATACCAAAGCGAATGGTTGACTGATGGACACTACATACAGATGGTATATACCTAACACTTTAAACTGAGGTACAGATTCACTGAAAGACGGATATAAGGAAAATATTCATTCATATTCTTCATCCTGTCTGTAATTATTTTTAATGTCTGCTTGCTGCGATGCTTGTAACCAAAGACCTGTCCTGGAAACATCATTAGTTAGAATGTTAGTGTGAATTTGAATAATAATGTTCCTAAAGATTATCCAATATTTTATTAAACATTTTCTTATACTTCTTTCAAAATATGGTTAGTAGATACCATTTTAATATACTGACTTTTATCTAAAATTGATTTGAAATGCTATATATAAATATTCTATCATTTTATAAACTTCATAATCATTTATAGTTGGGGAATCTTCAAAAAGTAGTCAATCCTGATCACTTGAGAAGTTGAGAGATAAAGAACTTTCCTATTGCACATAAAAGCATTCAATTACACTCCTTCCCAATAACTTTCCTTCCACTTACTCTCCCGTCTTCCAGTCATTATAAAAAATTATAGGCATAGAAATAAGTAGAGAGAATATTATAAGAACTCTCATACCCATTACTCTGGGTCAGGAATCGCTAACTCACGTCAAGCTTTATTTTCTCCATTCTATCAAACTCTTCTGCCCTCACCCCAATTTTCTCCTGTGAGATACCAAACATCATATAATTTCAGTATAAGTGATTCGCACGGGGTCTTTTAATGCAAGGTGCATCTCTGTGTAACATAAACACTAAACGCTTTTCCAATCTTAAATATAGTGACAGCAATATCTAAATTATTCAGATTTTATTATTATTCAAATTTCCATTACCCTAGCATAGATAGATGATGGTAGATGATAGATAGATAGATAGATAGATAGATAGATAGATAGATAGACAGACAGATAGATGATAGATGGATGGATGGATGGATAGACAGACAGATAGACAGACTAAATACACAAACACACACAAATATGTGTTTTTTATGTTAATCCTCTTCAACCATAAATACATTTCCAAATAATCTTTCACAGAATCTCTTGTATTCCAAGATGTGTTAAGAGGTATTACATAACTTACTTACTCTAAGAGCTCTGCAGACATAGAAGCTATCTATATAAATATTTTCCATTTCACACCATAGAAACTGCTATGTCATTACACTATTTCCTCTACATCTTCCAGTGATTTCCGTGGAAAGAAATACTTAACGCAGTGAACCAGGCTGGGTTTTCAGCCTGGGACCTGCAGTCACTCAAGTCACTGCTGATAAATACCCTGAGCTTAGTTTAATCTCTGCTTTTTGATACCTTGGAGTCCTTAATAAGTCACTCATAAGTCATGCCTGGGCAGCAGAGGCCAGCAGGGCGGTGGTGCAAGCGCCTCTGTGTGGACGTGGTTGGCAGCTCTGAGTTCTGAGGCAGCGGCAGAAGCAGCACACGTACGTGCATAGCTGGGCTTTTGGTCACAGCAGGGACTGTGCATAAAATTCAGGGCGGCCTCATGGTGCAGATCCCCCTGAAACTTGGTCGAGATACTAGAATTATCAACAAGGGACAGAAGGGGTCTGCCAGGGGGGCAAACCCAGAATCTAAAGCGTGAGGTCAGCTGGGCTGTTTGTTCCCAGGACCTGATCTAGGGTCTCTGAAAATGCACTCTAAGAGCCAGGTCAGGGACCGACAGTGCCCAGAGAATCAACTTCATCAGTAAACGAGGACTAAATAAAACCACCCGTGGACCAGTGATAAAGCATATCAGAGTTATTAGAATTTTTTAAAAATAATTTTGACTCTTTTAAAAAATTATCCAGCAGTAATGGGATTTTTGTTTGTTTTCTTTTGGTTTTTCTTCTAGCTTTATTTTTATTATACTGATTTATTTACAAAGTTCAAATACATTGTTTTTCACATCAGGCCCTTCCCATTTCCTTCATACAGCCCCCATTAAATTGTGTGACGCTCTGATTAACACACACACACACCCCCCTAACCTCATCCCTCCTCTTTCACCCTCCTCTCCAGATCCTCATACTCACATACTCATTCTACACTCATGATTTTAGACAGTATTTGTCCTCACGGGACTGAATTTTCACGGAGGAAGATACCAACTGGCCAATGGACACATGAGGAAATGTTTAAAATCACTGGCAATAAGAGAAATGCAAATCAAAACCACAATGAGATACCATCTCATTCCTGTAGCAGTGGCAAAGTTTCACAGGACAGCAAGTAATAAATGTTGAAGAGGATGGGATGAGTTAGGAACTCTTAGACATCATTGATGGGATTGTAAATTGGTGCAACTACTCTGCAAAGTAGTTTGGTATTTCCTACCAAAAAAAATGAACATAGAAATTCCATATGACCCAGCTATTTCACTGCTTGGAATATAACCCAAGAAAATGAGAACTGAGGCTCAAACAGAGACTTGTATACTAGTGTTCATAGCAGCATTATTCACCATCACAAGATCATGGAAACAGCCCAGACGTCCCACCACAATTGAATGGATTGAGAAATTATGGTATATTTACACAATAGAATACTATGCAGTATGAAGAAGCACTGATTTTGTAAATTGCTACCTAACTTGGGAGAGACTAGAGAGTGAACTAACTCAGCAATACTGTTAAACACATTTCCCCAGGCTAAGAAATTCAAGCATAGTTTTAAGATGACTGGTTTTTTTCCTTTATTTTATCTAGTAAGGTGACTATTCTGATGCTTCAGATAAACTATATTAATAAATTGTTGGCTTGTAGTTGAAGACGCATTTCTTTAAATATCTCTCTCTCCCATAGCTGTCTAGACAAAGATGTCTCCTAGCTGCCTCTTCGGTGAATTTTGGAGGCTGTAAATGGCCAGGGAAGAGAGTCCTCACCTTTTGGTCTCTGAGCTACTGTAGCCTTGAGCTTCCACCAAGCCGTGGGCCTGGGTAGGCAGCCCCACACCCTGTGGGCTCGGCCAACAGAGCGCCCTCTCACTTGCACAGGAAATGTAGTTGTCTTTCCATGTAACTCTTCTTGCTTTTTATTTCTTAGCTGAATCAGCCTTTCTCTAGAAATTGATTCCTTCCGTTAGACACAGTAATAGGACTACTGAGTTCGAACATATGGCACTTACCGAGGTTATAAGTCAATGTTCTTACTATGATTCAATTGACTACAGTCTTCTTCTTACTTTATTAGACTTTAATCTCCATGAAAGCAGACCTATTACTTTTCTTTAAATTGTATTTTTAAAATCCCTCTTCACCATCCTATTCAATACTTAGCAGAGGGCTAAGCATTCAATATATTCTCAATAAGTACCAGGCAATAGATGAATAAATGACTGAACCAATAAAAAAATATAAATTACAACACACTGTGTCCGTTTCTGAAATTTTAGGCATTATAATCTATTGTTGTTATTAATTGTCCATGATACTTAAAACCAAATCCACAGTTATTGAGTCAAGTTTACTCAAAGTGACCCTATAAGATAGATAGAAATGTCGCACAGGGTTCCCAAGGGTATAATATTGACAGAAGTGGACTCTCGTGGTATTTTAATCCCACAAAGCAGCTGTAGATAATTCACTTAGTAGTCACGTGGTTAGAGCTATGGTGCCACTTGGCCATTTTTTCCTATTCTATCTAATAAAGTGAAGAATTTATTTAATGTTGCAATTACATGGTGTCATTAATGAACAGAGTGACTATCACTTTTAAAGTGGAATTTTTTTTAAACTGTGTAATCTAAAATTTTAAATAAAGGTACTCTGCTCCATCAACACACCCAATGAACTCATCCTCTTATAAATGTAAATAAGACATTAGTGACTTTTTTTTTCCCCTCCCAAAGTAACTGAAAGAAGGAAAATATTTCCTCTAGTCCTACAGGACGTGTTTCAATCACTGGCTACGATTTACTTTGGGGTCACAAACCAATTCTAAGTTTTCCTTAGCCAATTCTTTGACGTTTTCCTATGTATGACTAGCATAAAAAGCCTATGCACCGCTATAATAATGGAAAAACTGTTTAAAATGAGAACAAGAATGTTTATCTGGTAAAGAGAAAGAATTCAGTTTTTCCTCTTTTGTGTACAGAAATCTAATAGGTACTTTCATTTTTTTGCAGAGATCTTTTATCAATACATACTTTAAAATTCAAGCCTATTATTTCCTACCTTCCACTTTCTAATCTCTACTAAAGAAACTATTACATTTTTTTAAAAAAAGTTAGTTATAATGGAAATTAATACGGGTAAAAAGAAAAATGATATTGCCCCGCCACTGCATGTTGTTGACACCAAGTTGGCTGTCATTCATTGTGAACCTACATATAAATGTGCAAAACGTCACTCAGTCCTCTACTTATTGGTTCACACGTTTAAGTCTATTATTTTGGCTATCTCGCTGATGATTTCTCTTGGTTTTGCTGATTTTCTATCAAATTTTACATTTATCTACTTATTTATAGACGAACTCATTAGCTCACGTTATGATAATAGTAAAGCAGAATCTACCACCCAATTCTTTTTCACGTTAATGGTGCAAACCTATAAAAACAGAGACACGCTGTCCGTGATAGGTTAGACTCTGCGCCAACATGGACGGGTCATGATTTTAAGTGCTTGCTGGTTTGTTTGTTTAAAACAATAAAGGTCTGTCGTTTTGAGTCTTTTAACATAATGGATTCCCTAAACACACTGGGTCCCTTTTGGTATTTTCATCGACACGTTGGTAAAGGAAACTCCGGACTTGTAGAAGCAGGGAGGAGGCTGAAGCCAGTATTACCAAAAAGAAGGCTTTCATGATAGATGCAGAATTCTGACATTGAACAATTTTTATAAAAAGAGAATCTTTTATCTTTCCTATTCATGTGGCCTTGCTAGGCAATGGAAAATTATCTTTACAACTGTGTCAGACAGAGTAACTATGTTTTTAAAAAAATATAAGCATATGATAACAATTCTCTATATAAACTATTATGGCTTGATTTGGGGAGGTACAGTTTGTCTCATTGTCTATGAGATAAAAATACACTATTTTATTTTACCAGTATAGCCATTATAATAGTGTAACTGTGATTTTAAGGTTAAAAGAATGAAGAAAGGATGGTGCAGTCTACACATGGAATACTATCTTTTGAAATTCATCATGGTCTTAAATTGTATATAAACTGTAAATTAAAAAATATTCTTTTAATTTTTTTTCAATTCATACAGATTATATTGGTGATAAATACAGGTGGGTTTTTTTAGAAAAGGAATAAAATTTCTCTTATTCACGCCAATAAAAACTATTTAAAGTAATTATAAAGAATTCAAAGTATATATTGTATTATATACTATGTCAACATATAACAGGAGTTTGTTAAATAGTAATATACTCTTTTTCCTCAACAGAGAGGACAGTTATTACTGTCCCACCATACAAAATGGATGTGACAGTTGGTGAGAGCATAGTGCTTCCGTGTCAGGTGTCCCACGATCCTTCCATTGAAGTTGTATTTGTATGGTCCTTCAATGGAGATATTATAGACTTAAAAAAAGGAATTACTCATTTTGAAAGGATTGGAGGAGTAAGTTGCTGAATTTTTTATGTGCTTCGTGAAAGAAATAAAATCTTTTACATGAATCAACATCTTTCATAATTATTTTCTCCACTTTTATTTGCATGGATAATCACTGTGTCTCTGAAGCTGCATCTGGTTTGTCTTGTTTCATTTTGTTTTATGCCTTTCATCAAAATGTTTCTGTTCTATGTGCAATTACAAAATGGATAATATAAGAGATCAATACAAAAAAAGTACAACAGTACTGATACATAATTGAATTGAAAGGCTGTATTATATTTCATGTTTATCCAACCCTAAAATAGGACCTGCTGGTTGAGATCATGTTTTTATATTTTCACCTTAATATATGCAGGAATCTGTTGGCGATTTGATGATAAGGAATATTCAGTTAAGCCATTCAGGAAAATATATGTGCACAGTACAAACCACGCTAGAAATTTTATCTGCTGTAGCTGATATTATTGTTAGAGGTAAGAAAAAAAATATGGTTAAAATAAATGATCGCATAGTCTATTCACAGTGCTCACAGATTGATATCTAAATGCTAGCTCTTTATGAATCACATCATAATACAGAAATGACACAAAATTTCAGAGACTCTTTCATAAACTCCAGTAGGAACAAGGACACAAACATTGAATTCTCCCAATTTTCTTCATTTGTAAGACATAATTGGCCTCAGTAGGTAATGTCAGTTAGTTGTACCTTCCTCTTTAATAAACTGTCCTGGCCAGGGTAGGTAAATCCATGGGCTTCTCTAGTTCAAGTCAGTTGTATTGCCTTACTCTCTCTATGTTTGAAAACACAATGAGAGAAAATGTTTCTCAGCCTTAGAGACCAGCTTCCTCTCGCATAGTATTAAACCAGCTCATGACAGGCATTTTCTAATCTTCAAAGGAAACATTTCCAAATTTCTCTCTCACCATGTAAGTTCAATTAACAGGACTTTGTCTCTAATAATGTGCTATGAACAGCCTATATCCAATATTTTACTTCCTAGCTGTAACAAATTAGAATAAACTATCCTTACCCAAGTAATGGAATTCAATAACCTCCAATAACATAAAACATCTTTTTCAAGGCCCCCCAGGTCCCCCAGAGGCTGTGAGAGTGGAACATATTTCCAGCAGTGCTTGTCAACTCAGCTGGAGACCAGGCCCAGATAACAACAGTCCCATTCAAATATTTACTATCCAGACCCGAACACCCTTTTCTTTGGGTTGGCAGGCTGCTTCTACAGGTAAGTGATTCATGTGTTTTTACATCATTTCCTAAAACAGACAGCAGGTCTGTCTGTTTTTGACGAGAGTCACTGTAGTTCTTAAGTATCTCATTCTTTTCAGTTCCAGAGATTCTAAATGGTAAGACCTACAATGCAACTGTAGTTGGTTTGAGTCCTTGGGTGGAGTATGAATTCCGTGTTGTTGCTGGAAACAGCATTGGGATTGGAGAACCAAGTAAGCCATCAGAATTGTTACGGACCAAAGCATCAGGTGAGGAGTTACTGTCTTCTAGAAAGGTTGCCTAGTTGTGAAAAAAAACAAGTAAGAAGTATTTTTTTTTATTCTTGTACATATTTTTTTATTTTTTTAAAATTTATTTTATTATTTTGTGTGTGTACTGTCAAATCAGATCTAACTGGTACAGGAGGAGATTGCCCCTCCTTCTCCAGCAGAGCATTTGGTGGATTTGAACCACGTACCTCTGGGACTGCAGAGCAGTTTCTTGCCACTAGGCCACCAGAGCTCCCTGATTCTTGTATATTTTTTCTGCTCAAAGTCAGAGACAGTAAATCGGTGGCTCTCATTTTCATATTTTTGCATGCACAACACAAGCTAGAGTTTCCTTAAATTTTGCATTCAGTAAGAGATAATTACAGTTAGGCAGGCATGTCAAAATAAGAGTTGCTCATAACTGTGTATGCATTTCACTTATTTTCTAGCAAAAATCCATCTGTAGATACGTAGATGCAAATGAGTTCTGCATGTTTCATTAAAGTGTTGGATCCAACAATTGACTGAGGCTCTGTTGACGTAATCATCCATATATCTCTATCCATTTCTCAAACTCTGACCTCGTTGCAGCCATAGTATAAATTCTTCACATGTAAATTAGGTAAACCCTCAACTCACTCAACATTAGCTATCTGAACCACAGTACACAAGCAGAGCCTGGCTCAGGAATCATGATTTCTTAAGCTCTTTGCAACGGATTCTCTTTGTTCTACTTTAAGACTTTCATGTTGCAGGTGACATTTGATCTGCTTGCTGCATGTAGCTTGCAAAGTTCCCTTTCTTATTTAGTCACATAAATGAAAGAGCGCATTACTGTTTCTGGCTTAGCTGATCAAACACAGATGATTTCAATGAAGTGTGCACAACTAGTAGATGCCAACAACTCTTTTTCTAGAGCTAACCAATGATGCTATGGTATCCATTTGAATGCATAATGCATCAAATGTGTGCAGAGTAGGACTGTCCCATGCGGGCTTCAAGGCTGTGACCTCTCAGAAATGAAGAGCCCAGTTTATCTCCGGAGGTACCTGTGGGTGAACCCAAACCACCAAACATCACCTGTTGGGAGGCAAACACTTAAGCATTTATTAAGTCCCTTTACCCTGGGGCTTTGAAACTCATGTTGAAATTTTTGTCATGGCTGAAGAGAAGATGCTAGAAAAAAGCATATAGAATGTGCTTCAAGTGAAAGGGTAACAATTTGTTTTGAATCAGTAGATCATTTTCAAAATATTCAGTGAAGCAGATCGTAGTCCTTGCAGCATGCCAGCTCTCTTTCTTCCCTTGGCTGGCTGTCTACATCACTCTGTTGTTTGGCCCCTCACTAATTTTTGGTTTGGGGCAAATGGGGCCCTTTGGTTTCATGTAACTGACTGTTCTAAGAACTATGTTCTATAAGGTGTTATTATTATTTGTATATTGTTGTTGTTGTTGTTGATTGTTTATTGTCTTCAAGCCAAGCACTATTCGTACCGATGGCCATCAACAAAAGGCCTGAAGCCCCTCTACAACTACCAACATTCATTGAAGTTCATACAGTTTCCAGAGGCATATTGTTTAGGAAGTGGATACCATTCCCTCTTTCCATTATTTACTTCAAAGGAGGCTTCCAGAAGGTATCCCAGGGGAATAAAAAAAGGAAGTGTGTCTAGTATCTTTGAGGTCACCAAGTATGGTCTTTGTGTGTGCGCACTTGTGCGTGTTAAAAATTTGTTCTCATTTTTGAACTTGAACTTTTTATTGTGGTCTTGGTGGCCAGGGGTTTCCTTTAAAGGAGCCAGTGGTTCACACAGACCATTTTCCTCAGGGCTTAGTGCTTCCTTGACCTTCCATTGTCATCTTATGCTTCTTTGATCCTGGTAGGAAGATACAAATAGTTGTTTCTTGGATGTTGCTTGCAAGTTTTAAAACCCCAGGCGTCGTTCTTCAGACTAAGTTATGGAATATTATCCTGATAAACTGTTTTGTCAGCTGACAAAGATATTTCTCATATCAATATTCTTGACTTTCAAGTCTAGTGACTGATCTTGAAATAGCCTAACTGGATCTCCATGTACTCTATGAGTACATGAGTATACATATATTTATAAAGATGTGTGTAGAAACATCACACAATACCTACATACCAAGAACACTGCCATACAACCTCCCTCCTCAGGTTCACATATATTTATCCATGCATCTGCTTAACAATTGCTAGTTGAGGTTTCGATATGCTATAGGCCCTGCAGTAATTGTTTCTCTTTGTAGACCTCTCATTGTCCCTCTTTTCTTTGGTAACATTGTGCTGCCAACCCCTCACTGGATATTGCCTCTCCTTCACTAGGACTAAATCTTAGCTACCACTCAGCTCATGATTCACACTTCCTTGCCTTTCACTCTCCTGTAAGCATCAAATAAAAGCTGCTTTTTACATGTAAACCTATTCTTGTAATTTTGGTTTTACTTTTAATAATAGTAGTCTGGTTAGTAGTAGTTGAAGCTTGAGGCGAATGTTTACTGACCATTGGGTGTAAACTGATGGGATTAGGCCTTTTATTTAAAAAGCATTTGGTCACCAGTTTGAGCCTGGAATCCATTATCACATTTGACACATCAATGTCACAGTGTTTAGCACCACAGCAACCACGAACTCTGTACAGCAAATGGACAGGGCAGTGCTATACCACTTAGAAGAATGTTTGACCAAAAACAATGAAAACCAGGCCTGAGGGCTGGAGATTAAATCACCCACCTTTGCCTTGGTAGAATCACTATCCACTATGTCAACAGAGTTCTCTCATTGTTGTTATTGTTGTTAAATACCATTGAGTCGTAGACGACTCATAGCAGCCCTATGAATAAAAGACCTGAACACTTGTATAATTTCATTGTTTCTCCAAGTTCATAGGGTTTCCAGAGGCAGGTTATTTCAGAAGTGGATGTCACTCCTCCAAACTTATTTTAATCGGCAGCTCCACCAAACACTGTCCAACTATAATTATTCACTTAAATTCCCATTCTATAGAATTACCCATATTAATAAAATTCAGATACTACATTTGCCATTATTTCAGGATAAACAATGGGTTTTTTTTAACACTTCTGCCTCTGTAATGTCAAGCCCTACATTGATCATTTATTATAACATCCTCCCACTACTCACAATTATAATAAATTTTGCATTACCATAGTCCTCACAAGACTATTGTGGAACACATCTCTTTATCTAATTTATCTGTGTTTGGAATGGTCAACCCTAGCTTTAATCTAAGAATCTTGTAGCTTGATAGACGAAAGCTTCTTGACTTTTTGGGTAAAATACCCAAAGGAAACTCCTTGTCTTGAGAGATTTGATGTTGAAATATGGAGGTTTGAGCAAAAATTTACTTAAGTCCGTATTTTTATAAAATTACATTTACATGTCACAATAGCCTACTGACTAACAAAAAGAAAAATAATCTTAGTTTGTTTATATTTTAAAAAAGAATTAATGACTCCACTGCCACAGTGACTTGTTTACAGCACAACTGTATAATTAGGCACTGAATCAACAGTGTCACTGATACCATCTGAACGGAACATCATTTTGCCAATTAGTAGATGATGCATAATAATGTCAAACACATGATGCTACTTGATTTTTAATTAATTCTGGAACTAGGGTGCCCATGTATCAAACATGGTTGTGTCCTCTCTTAGACATTTGGATATATGCAAACATGACTTATGTCTATTAAAAATGCACACTCTGTCACATGCCCCTGCATGAGGTTTTGAAAGACGAAGTCCAAAAACAAGGTCCACAGTGAAGGTGGATCCCAGTAATTGTCAACAGAGTAACTGTTTCTCTTTGTTGTTTTCAGTCCCAGTCGTGGCACCAACAAACATCCATGGCGGTGGAGGAAGTAGGTCTGAACTTGTCATTACATGGGAGGTAAATTTCTACTCAACTGAGTGATTTTGAAGGACAAAGGCTTAGCTGGCCAGGAAAAATAACGCAAAACAAAGCTGATTTTCCCCCATTAACTGTTGAGCTTACATAAATATACATTGTATGGAGAGAGCCCTGCTGATAAATTATTTAGACTAGGTGTTAGAAATTTCTCTTATTTCTATTAGAGAGAACAGTTTTCTTCCCAAATATAGAAAAACAAGTTCAATGTCTTTTGAGGGTGGGTCAGTAGCAGTTTTATTATGACTTGTTAAACTAGAGACTGTTTTATTTACTAGCTGTGTAGCTATTTTATTGCAAATGGCTTAGACCCAGTAAAGTGCAGCCAGAAAACAATTGTTTCCTCACTGTTTCGCTTTTAAATCTTGTCAACATCCTTTATATAATACTTACACAGGTGTTAGGTTGTTTTGCTGGATAACATTTCACCTAAATTATTTAATATCTTTCTTTAAGATGCAGGGCAAGTCATACCTTTGTTAGTAATTTTAGATCTCAGCTGGAAGTGCTTAAAGATGCCTGTTTCACTGCCTCGCATGCTATTTAGGGTTGTTTTAGCATGCGCTATAGCTTTCATAATGTCAGAGCAACCAATCCTTAGCTATTCTTATATGACATGTAATGAATCATGTAATGCGAGCATATAACATCATGGCCACCAGACAATCTAATATCTAGAACAATGGATCGCAAAGAAGAAGAGAGAGGGCAGTCCCTACCCTTTCCCACCAGGGAAGCAATAGAGGGTGTCTGGAGACACCACTGGTTGTCACATCTGAGTGGAGGTGCTGTCGATACGTGGAAAGATTCCAGTGATTCTGCCAAATGTGCAGGGGTTTATAGCAACCTCCTGCACACAGAGTGCTGTTGCCGATGTGGGTGCTGTGGAATTGGCTCTGATCACAAAGACCTTATGTCCAATGGAATGAACAATGTCCAATCTTGTGTCATCCTCACAGCCTTGGCTATGCTTGGCCCCACTGTTGCAACCACTATGTCGGCTCATGTTGTACTAGATCTTCTATTTTGCTAAACTCTTCTGTACAAAAGCATGCTGTCCTTCAGGAACTAGCCTCTCCTGATAACACGGCCAAGGTTCACAAGCCAAAGTCTCAGCAGCCTTGAGAAACATCTCACGCAAAATTCCAGAAGCATTAATGGGAATAGTAGTGTTCATTGCATCTATAAATGAATTTACAATTGAGAACAATACTTGATAGATGAACAGATAGGTAGATTCTCTTTTGTTCCACACAAAACTCATATAACGTAACAATAGTATTATTCAGTCTTCTTCCTGTGAGAGGACGCTGCCACACAGATTTTTTTCCAGAAGGTTTTAAATGACAGAGCTAAAAATCAATATGATGAAGCTTCCTTGATCATTTCCGTCTGGGTGTCTAGTTACATGTGGACACTGAGGGCTGAGATCAGTGCCTGGAATAAAATTCAACTTTAGGGAGTGCCTCTCAGATGGATAGAAAGATGTGGGTGAAGGGGGATGGATGGATGCATGGATGGATGGATGGATGGGGGGAGAGAGAGAGAGGTGATGCTCTCAGAGGGCTGAGGGAGAGGAAGGTCTCTTCCTCAATCACATGTAGAATTAAGTGCTGCACTGGGCCCTCCATACTTTCCAGACTTCACAACAGTTGCAGGAGATAGGACCTACCAGATGTTGAGAAAGAAGCTGAAGCCGGTGAATGTGACTGGAGAGGGTCAAGCAGTATGTGTGTGCAGGCTCCCTCTTCCCTCTCCACACCCATGTTTACAAACGTGTTAACAGCCTGTAGCCAATAACTCATCACAACCTTACATGTGATAGACTAAGGCTGCTCCCTGGGGCCTTGTTGGCTGTAATCTCTTTGGGAGCACACACCATCTTTATCTCCAATGGTGTCACTGCTTAGATTAAACGTAGGCTAGTAGTTGTGTACAAACTGACTTTGACGAAGCTGTGGATGGTGGCACAGTCTGTAATGTAACAGACTGCTAAGCAAAACGTCAGCAGTTTGAATCTACCAGCTGCTCCTCAAGAGACAGACGCACAGTCACGATAAGCAAGAACTGAATTCACTTGACAGCGGCGTGTTTTTGCTTTGGGGGAGTGGTTTCTGTACTCTAATTCCACTTTTCCTTAGCAATCTGATCTTGCAAGGTAAGGCAAGAGTTCTTTTTTCTGCCTTAAGCAGCAAGTTATGTAACATGTTTTTATTCCTCCACATGCATGTTACACCCCAACTGGTGACTCTCAGAAAAGTCTCCAAGACAACAGTTCTAGGTGGTGCCGAGTAGGTTCAGGTGTCAGTATTCTTCTGAGACAAATACAATTGCTGTCATTTTGGTGCACAGGGAGCACTGCCTGAATTTATTTGTCAACCGAGAATTTGTATTTCCTTCAATCACAAGTATTTTATAATTGTCAGAAATTGATATTTTTCATCTAAAACCTTCAACTATTTATCTATCTTTAAGTGAAATCATGTTCATTGTCATATTCCAATAAAAATGTTGTTTTTGAATGAGTAATTAAAATAGGGTCAATGTCCGTATCTCTAGCTATAAAGGAACTAATCACTGAACATTTATAAGAGTTCTGTGAAACGGTTTTGCAAATACTTAGTGATGGATAACATTCTGCTCAAGTCAATTCCAGAAGAACTACAAAACGGTGAAGGATTTGGCTATATCATCATGCTTCGACCAGTTGGATCAGCAACGTGGGTGAAGGAAAGAGTGCTTTCTGTGGAATCATCCAAGTTCATTTACAGAAATGCAAGCATCACCCCTCTCTCTCCATTTGAAGTCAAAGTGGGAGTATATAATAACGAAGGTGAAGGGTCACTGAGCACTGTGTCCATTGTCTACTCAGGGGAAGATGGTAAGTTGAGTTCAGCTCTAGAATGCTCTTCTCTGAGACACTATCACATCTCCAATTCACTTTGACATGAACCATTCTGCTAAAGATGGTTGTATCTGTCTCTGGATGGTAGAACCTCAACTAGCCCCAAGAGGAACTATGGTCCAGAGTGTCTCTGCTTCTGAAATGGAGGTTTCCTGGAATGCCATTGACTGGAATAGAAATACTGGTCGAGTACTGGGCTATGAGGTAATCGATATTTTCTTTTACCTTTATCGTGTAACTGATTGCACAAGGCTACCTGGTCAGCCCCATCTGTAATCGTACTTGGTCCTTAGCTAAAAGGAGACTTAGAGATCTTTCCACTAATCTGAAATAAGCACATTCATAAATGGCAGGCATTTTAAAGGGATTTAATTTTTTTAAAAAAATATCTTTTTAAAGGTTTACTCATTAATTTCTTCGAATTAGAAGAATGACTTTTAATCTTAAATGATCGTAAGTAAACCATCGAGTAATTTCAAATGGAAACCTACTTTGTGAACTGGAGAGAGATTTGAAAAGTTATAATGATATTAGAAGGAGCAGGGTACAGTTAAGTGATAATAGTAAAGTCGAGATTATCCTAATCCTGTTCTTTATAGTCCACTAAATAAAATACTTATGTAATAATACTAATAATATTTAGTAAATACTTAAGTAATACTTGGTAAATATATAAATAACAAAAAAATTCTAAATAATGAAGCATGACAATTGTGGCTGTTCCTTCTTAGTTAAATGAGGAAAGTTATTGATCTCTCCCTGTTCCTTTCGCTTGCAGAATGAATAGCATAAACGAATAGTGTGATTAGTGTATTTTGAGGGTGCGGGGAAATAGGATTCTACAGCTCCTTAATTTTAGTGCACACGTTGTCACTCTCTGATTCAAACACATTCAACGATTCTATCTGTTAGAGAATCTGCACTCTCTGGTGCTTATCTAAGTGGCCATGTCTATCTTTCTCCTTTAACTCTTTCCTAATATCTATCCAACATTGTACTTCATCAAACTCATATATTTTATTAAAATATTACTTTTCCAAGAATCTTTTTCAAACATCTAAACTTAAATAGATTACAATGACAGGCATCATGCTGTACTCCTTTGTTCTCTGCAGTATACCTAAAGCAGTGGTAGCGCACAGAAAGATATCGTTCTGGATGGAATAATTATGCCGAGATCCAAAGAACTCTGGAAGAAACATGAATAGCAAAGAGATAGATAGATAGATAGATAGATAGATAGATAGATAGATAGATAGATAGATATAGATGATAGAGATATAGAGATAGAGATGATAGAGATAGATGACAGAGATAGAGATACAGATACTGATATAGATATACATATACATATAATTTATTGATAATATGAATGTTGTTTTGTTTTGGTCTGACATTTACTTTTTGTTAAGCTGTTAATTTTGATGTAACTTTTAGATGTTGTTATGTGCCGCCAAGTCACTTGTGACTCATAGTGACCCTACTATGTACAACAGCTCCGAACCCTACTCTAACCTGCCAACCTTGTTGTTTCTAACACATCTACCCCTATTACCTCAGTCACTGAATCAATCCATCTCATTAAGGGTCTTCCTCTCCCGCACTTTCCCTCCACTCTCCCAAACTTGACATCCCTCTGCAAGGACCTGTCCCTCCTTGCAACATGTCCAAAGTATGTCAGACGAAGCTTCAGAATCTTCAGGGAGCAACTTGGTTTCACTCTCTCAATAATGTAAAATGGACAGTTCTTAAAAACTATATTACAACTTTTTATTTACCTACTTATATAAATATGACTCCATTTTTTCTTTTTACTTTATCTCAATGGCACATAACATCTTTCTTATTTATACGATAGTCTAAATAATTATGCTTTTCTTTCCTTGTAGCTTTATTTGATTAATAGTCGTTAGGAAACAATGACTTGGTTGTTCTTTACCCTTGATGATTAGGTGTTGTACTGGACAGACGACTCCAAAGAATCCATGATTGGTAAAACTAGAGTCAGTGGAAATGTTACAGCCAAAAACATCACAGGCTTGAAAGCGAATACAGTGTACTTTGCTTCTGTGAGAGCTTACAACACTGCTGGGACAGGGCCTTCCAGTGCTCCAGTCAATGTCACCACTAAGAAGTCTCGTAAGTGTACCTCACCCTCTATGTACCAAGACTTATCTGTGAATATAAATATATGTCTCTGCTTTATCTTCCTTTTTTTTTGTTTCTTCCTTATCAATGTATTTCCTAACTTGTGTGGTTAGTTGATTTATCCCTTAGTTATAAATAATTGTTAAAGTCTGTTGACAATAAAAATAAATTGCTTTGTTCTTGTTAGAGACGTGAAAGGAGGGATGACTTGTGTTTGACAGCCTGAAGATGTATTTTTGGTTTTTTGTTTGTTTGTTTAGTTCAGGCTCTAATTCCCTCCACCAACCTGGGTTCAAAAGTTGGACTTTGATTTTTTGAGATATTAGATGGCTATTTAAACTTTCAGAGTCTTTGTTTCCTCTGTGTAAAGTGAGGAAAAAGTAGAATCTATGGATATGTTAATAGGTTTTTAATCCCCTTCAGGATTAAAAAGTGCTCAGAAAATGTGAGTTGTTGTTATTAGAACTGTAACTCTTATGCAGTTCTGGAGTTCTGGATTGTACCCCAATGTAATTCCAGACCAGTGAGATGGCTGGATCTTTTTTCCATGACTTCTTATCTTCATAGTGTACCTGCAAAAAGCCCCAAGCATAACTTTTCTGCTTCTTTTTGTTTCCTTACAAGTTAGCCAAGGGCCTTTCACATAGGCAGCATCTTCCAAATAAAAGCTCATTGACGGGTAATTGGCTGCTCTTGAATTCCAGACGAAGAGTTGTGCACAGACATCTAGTAATATGGAGAACAGTAATAGAGAGCATCTGATTATGTATGTCTTAGTAATAGCTTCAAAATACATGCTTTATCAGTGCATGAGTTTTCTCTATTATTCAGACATTGTAGACCACTACTCTCTACATGTCATCACTAAGAAAATCTTTCTGTGTACTCCTTAAAAGTGAGTTCTTCCTACTATTGTGTAACCATAACAAAATAGAAGACTAGGATTTCCTATGCAAGCAAAGAAAGAAGTTTTTATAGAAAAGATTTTGTCAAGTGAGCCATGGAGGAACAAGGCAGCACTAGCCCATGACTTCTGGAACAAAGAAGGAAGTGAATCTAAGGCTCTGGAGGAGAAAAAGTATTATGTTTCTCTACGGTAGGATGGAATTTTCAGAAGAGATAACCTTTTGTTGTTGTTATGTCGCACCGAGTGGCCTGTAACTCATAGCCACCCTATGTACAACAGCTCTCAACCCCGCTCTATCGTGTGCCAATCTTATTGTCTCTGACATACCTACCCCCATTCCCCCAGGGACTGGGTCAGTCCATTGAGGGTCTTCCTCTCCGGTGGTGTCCCTTCACCCTCCCAAGCATGACACCACTCTCCCAAGACTGGTCCCACCTTGCAACATGTCCAAACTATGTTAGATGAAACTTCAGAATCCTTGCCTCCAAGGAGCAGCCTGACTTCAGTCCACGATATATTCAATACTCTTCTCCAGCACCACAGCTCAAAGGCATCAATTCTCTTTCCATCATCCCTAGTCATTGTCCAATTTTCAGATGCATAATAAGTAACTGGAAAGACTTGAAATGGAATGGCTTGAACTGGGTGGATCTTAGTCTTTAAACTGACAAAGGTGTTCCCTAGAACCTCAGAGAGATTGAAAATATTACTTATGAATGCTGTTTTTATATTTCCTTTATTTGGAGAAAGGACAAGAGATTGAGAGAGTTTTGGGGGGGAAATTAAGGGATATTAAAGTTTTCTCCCTTTTATGTAGATTTTTGTGTATAGCAAGACTCTAAATAAATCTGTAATTACAGAGTAGCTTATTCAATTACCCTTACTTTATCAGAGAAGTACTCAAAGATCTTTGTTCCAATTCTAGGGGCATCACTAACTCATGACCTGAAATAGGATGCCCAAGCCTAGTTTTTTCTCTGTTAAATGTAAAAGCCCTCTGCCACCACTAACTTTCCAAGTGATCCAGGAGGAACATGATGTAATAAGCGCGGTCTAGCCTTGGTAAACAAAGTACAGTGGAACAGCTAAGAAGAAAACCAGACAAACTGAACAAAACCTATAGCATGGGTTCATTCAGAGTTGAAAGTTCTCTCAATTGAGAGTTAACCTCAATTCTTCAGTCAGCTCTCTTCTATTCCATCCAATTGGGCACAACCTGGGCTGTGAATTTTCCTCAGTAACTGATTAGCAAGAGGCACTGTTCTCTTTCCTCTCCACTTCCTATTACACGTGGATGAAATCAGTGCAGTTATTACTGGGTCCCTCTACACAAGATTGACTCTCATGGCCTTTATGGAGTCCAGCCTCTTTTAAGCTCATCTGAAAATTTTCAATCAATCAACTGTTTTAAGATTGCCTACACAGTCAGTTCTAACTGATTGAGAGATGTCAAATGCTCCAAAAACTCTTCTCTGTCATTCACTTTCTATTTCAGGCAAAATCAAAGACGTTTCAGAAATATGCAAAGGAATAATTCTTAAAAAACAGAGCTTTATACATTGATAAACTGATATTTTGGTAAAATTGTTAGCTAATCACATAAGGCTATTTGTTATTATTATCATGATGATGATGATGTAATCCTACTGACCATATTTAGAAGAACTAAGACCTAAAAAAAGAATATGTTATTTACTTCAAATATATAACTTGCTGGTTTGATTATCTCAACAAATTAGGTTAACCAGGTTTTGATTTACGCTAACGTTATCTGCTTGACCTCTGGCTTGCTTGAGTACACTGTTGTAGTGTCAGTCCCTCTCCTTGAGGACTGCCCACCCTTTCTCTGATTCTCCTCCTCTCTTTCTATGTCTTCTTCCAAGGCTGACCCCTCCTGACAACATGTCCAAAGTTTCTGAGATAGTCTCATCATTTCCCCCCTGGGAACACCCTTCCGGAGATTGTGAGGATGGTGTGAACAGATCTGTTGTTCTTAGTGTCTGTCACTAGGAGTAACGGACAACTTGACCACACGCAACAACCTTCCTGAGGTTAGAATAGCCGCCCAGAACATCACTGGTGGTTTGTCTCAGATTTAATGTATCTACAGCGTAATCCATAATGAGTTGTGCTGTCAGTCTGCAGCTGGCCAGTGTGAATTCACCAGCGACTCCAAGGAGAGAGAAGGGCAGTTACTTCCCACCAGATTTACAGAAAACTGTCTGGAAGCTCCGCTCTTAGTGGGCTTCAACTAGAAGACAATGGGCTGTTGAGTGAAACTTAACCTAATACATAAATAGGGGCTGTTTATTTGGGGGGGAAATGTACTTAATAAGGAATAGTTTGGGAACCATAAGCTCTGAGATTTCCTCCCATGAAGATTTACAGCTTTGGAAATATGATGGAGAATCCATACATATCATAACTGAGTTGGAGTTTTTTATTTTGAACTTAACCAAAGTCAGACACACTACGGTATATCTGCTGAGAAAACTGAGGAGGCAAACATGTGGAAAGGAAGTTTTCTCCTAAGTGAACCCTTTCTTCTTTCACAAACATAACCTTTGTACTATCTAAATGTTTTCATGGCAACGTTGTTCGAATTTTTCTAGAATTTTGTTTTCAACTACCTGCAAGTATTATTAAAATAGTCAACATGAAAATGAGATTTCACGTATTGGAGTCTAAAGGGTATAGGGAGGCCTTGGAGCGTAGTTGTAAGGAGTCATGCTGAGAACTCCAAGGTAGGAAGTTTGAATCCATTAGGTGCTCCCTGGGGAAAGATAACAATCTCCTCCCGTGTGATTTATCACCTTTGGAAAACAGCTGGGGGTCAGTTATGAATTGGTTGTGACTCACCTGTCCACAGCAAGCCTTTACTTTTATTCTTTTGACATGATGTTTCACTGACACTGTAAATGCAAATCGTTACTACATTCATTTCATATTGTTGTAATGGATATTGTAGAGCTAAAATCAAGATGTCACCAGGACCATGGTTCCCCCAAAGGCTCTAGACAAGCTTAAAGTCACTTGCCTTTTCCATGTCTGTGGACTGGCTACGTCCCTAGCGGAGCTTCCGCTTTCTTCATTTCCAGCAGGAAATTAAAGCCAGCTCGCTGCCACGACGTCCACTGGGACACCTGGCAACTCCCCCAGGGCTTCCGAAGAGACAACTCTTTCCAGAAGGAGACTGCCTGTCTTCTTCTTATGGAATTAAAACTGCTGACTTCTGGGTTATCAGCCTGTTTAACTCTCGTGATGGTTTAGAAATCTGCTTCTGTCGTCTCCGCTTCTTCTCTAACTTGTTTTTCTCCTTTTTGATTTTGTTTCCTTGTGCATAAATGAAAATCATCCGAGTAAGTTAGGATACTCTGTTCACACAAGATTCCGAAGTTAATTACATCTTCAGTGACCCACTTTGCATGTATGATAACATATCCACAGACCCTGGGAATGAGGAGATGAACATATTTCATGCGCCCTTATCATTCTTCCATACATCCAAGGCCCTTCTTTAAATTTCTACATACATTATCTCATTTCAGCTTTTGAGAATTAGTTAAGAATTAGATGCTGAGAAGGGATTCTTGTCTTTCTTAGAGCCTCCAAAGGTCCTCGTTCTATGACTGCTGTGCAAGGTTGTGATTTTCATCTTCGTCCTTCATGCTCCCAAATTTTGACTCCAAATTTTGTTGAGATTTTTTTTCTTCCTAAAATGGAATCATGACTCCTCTTGTCATCTTTCAGTGTGACTATCCATCGCCCTCCCCAACCACCACCACCACCAAGAGCAGAGACTGAGATAAAGGAAAACTAGACTGTTCATAGCTTGTCTCCAGCTTCTTGTCTTGAAAAATTAGACATTCATCTCTTACATTTACCATTTACTTCGTTGTTTTCATGTGCTTTCCTATTTGCCTTCCTCATGTTGGACCTAAAGTCAAATCCCTTTTTTGTCTCTACCACTTGCCAAAATTTCCCCCTTTTATGTATTCACTGTTACTAATTTTCCCTTTTGTTTTCATAGTAACTAGGCTTCCCATCCTTTTCCTTAGGAGAGTATTGCATAATGGAGAGACCATAACTTTAGAGTAACACTCACTCCATTGCATAGGAATCGCAGCTCAGCAAGGGGACAAGTTGTACTTGATAACTCTGAGCCTGCTTGTTGTTGTGTTTGTTCATTTACATGTGTAAAATAGAACCAGTGATGCCTACGTCTAGAATTTCCCCTGAGGGCTAAGGATACTCTGCAGACAAGCTTAACCCAGAGTTCAACATGCAGACACTTCAGTGTATGTGCACATGTATGATCAGATTTATGTTTCCAAGGTGATTTCATTTGCTTTGCATATTTTTTAATAAAAATATATTTACTTTCTACTCTATTTTAATTCATTATTTTTTCCCCCATCAGGCCTTATGGAAGCCATCAAAAGCAAAGGGGGAAAAATTCTGTAATATAACATTACAGATAACCTTGATTTTAAGCACTTTTCCTAAAACTGACTTTGATTTTCCATGTCCTTGATGTAGCATCAAAATCACGTCTGAGTCACGGCGGTCGCACAAAGTGCAGATGCATGACACTTCTACACTCTTGGTGTCTGGATTTTCAATCTGAGATTTGATCATCATCCATTGTAACTGAAAAAACAGAGCTCATAGTGAACACGCTCCTTGCCTTTTCTGATTGTCTAATCAAACAGAAGACAGAAACTTAATAAAGAATAAGATTTTTTTTTTTCAGTCATCGGTCGAAGAAATTGTGTCTCATATAAGCTATACACAGGATTAGAGGCTGAGGACATCATGGAGTCTGTGTCTCAAGAACATTTTTCTAGACACTGTGTCAATCTATTGGAACATCTTCCCCTTCCTTGATGACCCTCTAATATTCTAAGCACAAAGCCGTACAGGAGTGACTGGCCTTGCTTAACAACATGGTCAAAGTATGTGAGACAAATTCACAGTGTCCTTGACTCTGAGGAATCCCTGGCTGCACTTGTTCCAGGGCAGATTTGTTTTGTTCTTTCTGATAGTCTATGGTGAAGTCTATAGATTGGTATCGTCTTATAATTGATGTAGTGGAGAAAGAAAACTGAACCCCAAAGTCAGCAAATTCAACTCACTGCCGTCAAGTAGACTTTGTTACATGGCAATCGTTCATTGCATTTCCAAAACTGTCAATGTTTACGGGAGGGCACTGCCATCTTTCTGTTGTAGAGTAGCTGTTGGATTTGAACTGCCAATCTTTCAGCTAGCAGCTCAACACATTACACACTTTGCCACCAAGGCTGCGAGATACTGTAATGAATTGTGATATACACAGAAATCATGTAACCAAGATTAGTATTTACAACTAAAGGAAGACAAATAGTTACAGCAATTCTAAGAGGAATAAAGAAAACAAAAGCAAAACATTGTTTTTTTAAAGAGAGGTAATCAGATCCAGTAACAGAAAATGTTTGCAAATTGTCGTTCACTCTATCCTCTGACGTTGACTGACTAGCACTCTGGGCTGGATTCTTTCTTCCTATAAATATGCAATCAATCCATATTTAGACATAAAGGAAGCATTAAGCTTTTATTTCATCTTGCACTTATGTTCTTTCTCTCTTGCCCAAATGTCAACCCCATGCTGCTACTTAGAAGTGCAACATAAGAAGTTGTTTTTGAATTGAGTTCACAGTGTGAGCTACAGTTGAATATAAATGCCATCTACAGAAAAATTGATCAGAGGAAAACCATTAGAGCTGTTCAGAGCTAGTTTAACGTTGCTCTGTCATTTCATTAAGAGAAGATAATTTAGTCTTTGGGAATTGTCTGAAAAGTTTATACACACACACACACACGTGATTATGTTTTAGTCTATCATTGGCCAATATGGCACAAACATTAATAACATATGTTCATATCACTTATGTGACCGTGTTGTGGCTTTTTCAATGTTATTAGAATTTCAATTTCATTACATATATTTGATGAAATCCAGTTTAATTAATTATATAGAGTTGATGAAATCCAGTTTAACAAACCACATCAAACTCATAAAATCAGAAGTGTTAGACATAAGCAGATTAAGGTAAGAGTCTTCTAAAATCTTCATAAATATGTTTTGGTTTTTTTTTAATACTAGCTGTAAGGCACTGACAACCACAACACATAATAGACAAAAGCAAGAAAGGTTACAGACAATGACAACATCTCAGATAATTAGCTGAAATTTACCCATTTATCTCCTTTTCAAAAGGCATTTAAAGAAGCGAAGAAGGGACAATGTTTTTCAGGGATGATCTTGAATATATGCTAATTATATTTAAGGAGGAAATAATTTACAAACTTTGAAATTGTATTATCAGGAACAACTACTTTTAGCACAATTGAAAAATAGATTTTGCTCTGACGCCAGAATAGAGAACTGCTACTCTTAGCAAAGAGAGTCAACAGTTATTAAGCTTTTAATAAGTACTACTAGCTGAGTGAGGAAAGTTTCCTACTGTGTGATTCTTAGAATCTTAAACCCTAAAGAGTATGTGCTGTTACTATCCAAGTGGGAAAACAGAGGATTGCGGAATAGACTGGGGAAAGGCTGAGTGTCTTTGGATAGAGGTGTCTCTAAGGTAAACCAGGTATGGCACATGCCCCAGACCCTTTAGGAGCCAGCAACCTCGAAGCCTTTTCTCTTAAGCCAATGAGGTCAATGCCCTTCCACAAACACATTGAATAGAAAGGTGTAGTAAGGGAGAGCATAAAAGGCCACTTCCCCTGCATACAAGCCCAGGAGGGTACCAAATAGATATAGAACTGACCTTTCAATGTGCAGGAAATACACAATAAGATGGGGCAGTCGAGCTAACACCATCAATTCATCTTGAGATGGAATGAGCAATAGGTGAGTGGCTGTCCAGACCTCTCCTTCCCCCCGCTGCTTCCCTGTAGAGGTGCAGTTCCAGCATTTTCAGTGATGGATGGATGCCTCTGTCTCTGCATCCCAACTCCACGTTTGAGCAGTGAAGCATTCTAACTAAGCCATGCAATTTGTGTGTCATTTCAAGATACTAGGATGTTCCTTTCTGGTACAACTCTCACTTTCTGTCCATGTAACATTTTAACTCAACTGTGGTTGGCGAGAAAAGGGATACAAACAGTGTTCAAATAAAGACCACTAACTTCTTGCCCACAGAGCTGGGGGAAGATGTTTTTTGTCTCTCAGCATGGTGCTTGATCAATGGATTTGGAGTGTTGGAAACTGCTCTCTCACTACCATTAAAAGAAAGAAAGAGAAGGTGGGCACAGTGCAGACAGCAGTGGAGGAGACCTTCAGGATCCACCACTAACAGAGATGACAAAGGAGGGAGTCGGTGCCTGTCTGTATCGACTGTATGTTGCCAGTGTGAGTGATTAGTTACTAGAAACACGAAGACGTCAAAGGAGATAGTAGAATTGTTGACATCTTGTGAACATGTTAATATTGTCTCCTTTATAGCTGAAAGAAGTACAAAAGGCACTTTGAAACAAATTAAGGGAGAATAGTTATGAAAGCATTGCTGCCGTCTACTCATTCAGAAATAAATGTATTGGCAAGCATTCGACGAGCATTTACAAAGTGCAAAACCCTCCGACCTTTACTTATCACTGGATGTAATTGTCATGAATTGTGAGAGGGCATAAGAAAGCCAATTTGCCTGGTCACCTTGAAATGCATTTTGATTGCTCTGATTTGGCAGTGACAAGGGGCCTGGTTTGTTAGGCAGGACAATCAACGGGCTGGTCAGCTCGTGGCACCCACTGATCCGAAGTATAATCATCGCAGTCCGATGTATAATCCATATCGCCTGACTGGCTCACTGAGGACCTGGGCAGTTTCCTTCAACCATCTCAATATGCAAAGTCACTTAGTATATAGATTATATATATAACCTGGTACTATGATAGGTATTGGTAGTTCCGAGTTAAATAAGACATAGCCAATGCTTTCAGGAAACTTACAAACACATAGGAACAAGAATAATTATTATTTAGTTGATAAGTTCATAATAAAATGGGAATTGAATCTAGGGGAGCACAAGTTGATACTGTGTTGAGTCTATTGCTGTGACTCGATGCGACGGTCTCATCAAGTGTCCTGTTCACCGTTCCTCCACCCGTTCCAGCCCTCATGTGTTCTAGGGGTGCAGTCCAAAGGGACATGCACCACTAATCCTCAGCAGAAGAAAGGCAATCTCCTCCCATGTGATGATTCACAGCTTCCAAAACCTGTTTTGGAATAAGTTGGTTCCCACTTTATAGCAATGAGAGGTTTTGAGAGATAATTCCACCAAGCATAAGATCTTTTTTTTGATTCAGTGACTGGGGTGATGGGGGGTAGGTGTGTCAGAGACAATACGATTGGCACAGGATAGAGCAATGTTTAGGGCTGTTTGTTGTACATAGGGTTGCTATGAGTTGCAGGCAACTCAATGGCACATAACAACGGCAACAAGAACAAGATCCTTTTTTAGTAAGAGCTAGAGACATTATTTCTCTTTTGGTTTGCTTGGGAAAGAGAAGCCCTGGTAGGGCAGTGGGTGCACATTCAGCAAGGTCAGGGGTTCAAATCTGTCAGTTGCCTCATTGGAGAAAGATGTTTTCATAAAGATGGACAGCCTTGGAAAGTCCACAAGACAGCTCTGATCTGTCTCTAAGTCAGAATGTGGGCAATGCAATTCCAGTGCTTGTTTCAGTGATAGTGTTAGTGACTGAGTGACCAGTAGGATAACCAGGACAGCTGGGAGGAAAGAATGTTCCAGAGCAAAGCAAGCAACCCCAGTGCAGCAAGAGGTGAACCTTCCTGAAGAGGGGAAGTAGAAGTTGAGTTAGCACTTTGAAAGAAATAATTTCCATTTCTATCAGAGTTATAATGAGTTAAATACTATGTTCATTCAGCCTTACAAATTCAAATAGGATGCCAAAAACATCTTGCTGGGCAATTTTATCTTTTCCTCTGCTTTCCAGCTGAATTATTTTTAATCTCCCCAGTTCCTTTAATCTCAAAAATAATCATTTGGGCCCAAATCTTCGAGAAGCAGAATGATTTCAGGGAGAAATCCTCAATGAGAAGCCAGTAGGTGAGGATTCTGATTGGTTCCAGTTGGTCGTTAACTGCATGCCATTGGATAACTGGAGTCCGCATTTCCTCTCTAGATGTATGGAAAATCCCTAGTTGAATTCTATTTATTATTTTAGGAAGCTCATCCAAAATTCTTGCCTTTTCTCTCTGCTGTCTTCCCAAACAAGAATGATTTCAGGGAAGCAGAAGCCAGAGTTTGCCTTTAGACACATTTTGATATGTTTACTTAGTTTGTAATATTCTCCCTCTTTTCAAAATTCCTATCAGCTGTGTCATATATATA
>NW_006399950.1:5181079-5197688 GCF_000299155.1 Elephantulus edwardii | reverse complement strand
CTTGAAGCTTCTGGTTGACTAAGACTCCCACAGAGTGAGGGCTCTTTGGGTTGGCAGTGCAACTCTTTCCAAACTTCTGGAAATAGAGAAGGTTTAAAACTCCAAGTGTGGTGGATAATCATGATTTCTGCCACATGTGCTGAGAATCACAAGCAGATATAACAAGAGGACTGTGCAACACACACTGCTCGGAGGATCTGCTCTGAAATCCTGTACCTAAGCCTTTAAATATTTTTTTTCTCCCTCTCTGCCTAGACTCTGAAAGGTTATGCCATGAATTCTAACATTCTCCTTTATATCCTTAACCATCTATTACTAATATTATGCTTAAAAAATCTTAAATTGGTCCTATTACTTATAACAAGCAAATGCAAGATTTACAAGCAAACTGCTGATATCAAAAGATTTTCAGCCTGAATTTTCTTAACTAGTTCACAGATTGATAGCTCAATGAAACACAAGATACTATGCCTTCCATCTACCCACTTATGGCAAAATAAACAAACTTAAGCTCTTCAGTTTAATACATTAATTAATACTGATTAATACATTAGTACAGGCTGTTCCTCAAACATTATTCAGTTGTAAGTTAGTCATATATTCCAAAATGACTAGAATTTTAGTGATTTTGCTTTCTACATTGAGAGTGAATATATTTTTTTTTAAAAAAAATAATTTTAATGAACATTTACAGAGAATTTGGATTTCCATTCATTCATTGCTGCACTTCTCTACCTGCCCAGCCCTCTCTCCCCGCCCCCCCAGTTTGCTCACAAGAGTCTACAATTAAGGTTGCATAGTGGAATGTACTTGGGGCGGTGGGAGAGGTGCGGGGGGATTGTGTACCAGGGAGGGAGTCTTTCTTTTACTTTTGAAAGAGAGAGTGAATATATTTCAAATGACTGAAAATAATTAACTGTGTAATCAAAGATTTTTTTCCACGTTGATGGTTGTTGGTAGGGTAATATTACGGATTGAATTATGCTCTACTAAAACGGTTCTGTGCCATTGTTCACAGGGTTAATATGAGTCTTAGTCAACTCAATGGCACATAACATCAACGAAACAGGTCTCTTAAATTCTAACCTCCAGTTCTGCAGGGAAGCTTTAGTGATGTGAAAGAAAAAATACTGAACAATTAATTGAAAAGTGGTCAGGACACACCAGCCAGTGATTCTGAGGGAGAAAGACAGGTCAGTGTCCTTCCTTGAAGATTTATAGCCTCTGAAACCTTGTGGAGAGTTATTAGGAGACAGAACTGACTCCTCAACAGTAGGTTTGGGGTTTGTTTTGTGATTATTGATTAGAGTCCTCTGAGGTACAAAGTAAAATAGAACAAGCAAGCAAGAAGAGATGATAAAGAATATGGAGGTCTCTGGGGAGCCAGAAAACAAATGGAAAAAACAAAAACTTCTCCCAGAGGACTCAACTGAGAAAATAAAAATCTGTTCAAATCATCCACTTGTGAAATATCTATCGCAAAGGAACTAGAAAATTAAGCTAGGATCTATGAACTAATAAATATGTGGATTTTCTCTCTTTTAAAGCTCCAAGCCAACCACCAGCAAACATTGCATGGAGACTGACAAATTCTAAATTATGCTTAAACTGGGAGCATGTAAAAACTATGGAAAATGAGTCTGAAGTATTGGGCTACAAGGTGAGTATTAAATTTCCTTTCTCATCATAATAGTATGATAGAAAGAACCAGAAATGATAAAATCAGAGAGACAATTATTTATGTGCAAACATGTTGTTGTTGTTGTTATGTGCCATCGAGTCGCTTGCAACTCATAGCGACCCTATGTACAACAGCCCTAAACTTCTCTCAGTCCTGTGCCAATCTCACTGTCTCTAACACTCCCATCCCGATTACCCCAGTCACTGAATCAATCCACCTCATAGAGGGCCTTCCCCCAATATACACATATTAATTGTAAGATTCTAGTTGGGAAATTTTTAAATCCACTTTCAAAACATTTAGCAATGTCAGCTAGAAATTCTTACTTTAAAAAAGATTTTGTATTCTCTGGCGGGCAAGTAAAGTGTCACAGAGAATTCGGAAAGAGAACTTTATAAGATGTCGTGATAGTTCAAGTGATTCTTTTTGCCATCACAAAGTGATGTTGTACGTGAGGCGTAGAGATGAAATGTGAAGAAACCTAGAGAGTATATTCAAATATGAGTTCTCTGAGAATTCAGTGTGTTCTGATGCTTTAAGAACATAAAGGGAATTTTAGAAGAGAATAATCAAGTACGAAGAGCAAATTCTTTCCTTCAGTGTCTGTGATGCCACCTCTTGGCACTCCTATGTTCAGGCATTTGAGATGGGTCCAAAGGAAAATGTTCACAGCAAGCGATGAAGAGAAGAGCCTCAGGCTATTTAATTAATAGAGATAAATTTGTTTGCCTCATTTCAGAGGCAATGGCCAAGAAGAAAATCTTTTAACAAGAACAACTAAATTTAACAGAAAGTCATAACACGTAATTTTGTTCTGAGGTGTACAGTCTTGAGACTGTTCACCTTATCCACAATACCTCAAATATTCCGCAATATTTCTTGATCCTTACAAAAGCAGCAGAGCATATTCTTGATTCTTTTTTTTCTTTTCTTTTTTTTTAAGATCTTGTACCGACAAAACAGACAAAGTAAAACTCATATTTTGGAAACAAATAACACATCAGCTGAGCTTCTGGTTCCATTTGAAGAAGATTACTTGATTGAGATCAGGACAGTCAGTGACGGTGGAGACGGGAGCAGCAGTGAGGAAATTAGGATCCCAAAGATGTCCAGTAAGTTGAGTTGTGTTGCTACTGTACATTTTGTATTTAAACAGCTGCAACAAGCGATGCCAGTGCTCCAAAACTTTCCAAGCCTTTGTAAAACTACAGAATGAAAAAAATACAAAGTCTGTGCTTCCATTTTCAAATGTGAGCCAGAGGAAATGGTCCAATTTTTCTTAATAAAAGTGTGTTCTTTGCAGTGTATTATAAATGTGTCCGTATATTACAAGCAGTTTTACGTTTCCTCATTATCTTCCTCAGAATCTTTTTAAAAAGCACATGCCACCACTACATAATTTTGTGATTCTTTTTATTGAACAAAAATTGCAGAACCTCCTCATGGGTAACAGTACACCTCTTAAAGAAGGAATGTGAATGAAGTATATGAAGTCCATGTAGATAATCTTCCCTTCTTGTATTCATAGCAGACATTATTAATCAACTGTGGCATCCACACTGATTGGAGTGAACCTGCTGAAGTCTTCCAACTACAATGTTCAAAGCAGACAACGATTATGCAGAGTTATCAATTCAGTTGCTATTGAATTCATTCCCACTCATAAGAACCCTTTCATTGGATTTCAGAGGCTATAAATTTTCACACTAGGAGACTGCCATCTTTCTCTAGCCATCTTCCTCTCCATTACTGATTACCCACTGGATTCAAATCACTGACCATTCAGTTAGCAGTCTGACACGTTAGACACTGGGCTACCAGGGCGTCTTCATTTAGAGCTAGCATACGCTAATAATGCACTATTTCTGTATTCAAGGACTCATTCGCTACTGAATCATGTAAGTCTAAATATGTAGCTAAGTAAAAGTTACTAGCTATTGTTTAGAGGGTAGAAAATGGAGCATGGGGGCACAGGGCCCTGAGCCTCTCTCTGAAAGAGCTGGAGGGAGTGAGAACAGCACAGCCCCTCCGTGCCCCAGAGCGGAAAGCAGAAAAAGCCTGTAGCCCAGCCCCAGGGTGCTTCTAGAGGGACACCAGCAGCAAGAGGTTTGTTCATTTCTTGTTGATTCACATACTTTACTCACAGTTGTGTTACCAGGAGTGGGGGTTATTAGGGACATAAGCTGGAGAGTGGAGGAGGAATAGTTCACAATTCAAGTCCAGGGTTAGTCTAGCAGTCCTAAACCATATTAATAGCAAAACACAGTTTCTTAATTAGTGAAAATACCAATTCAGTTTAGAAGAACAAATTCAAATCATCCAACAAGGTTTGTCTCAGAGCAGTTATAAGTCAGCTACTATTTAATTATTCAGAAAGCACAGAGAAAACAAACACAAAAGCAAAAAAAAAAAAAATCACACACACACTCACACAACCACCACCTAAAAACCAAAACAGTGGCCTTTATCTCAGAGCTACTCTGGTTACAGTTTGACAATTTCTCCACAGCAATGCCACAGTCTCTCCAGCACCATTACCAGGGCTTTGCAACCAGGGCCTTGCACCAGTGTCCCTCAAATCTTGCTTATCCTAGTCCCATAGCTGTTGATAATTCACAAGATTGCGTGTCTGCAGTTAAGTTAGCCAGAGAACAGAGAGGGCTAAGGTAATGTCTAAAAAAAAGGCCAACTTTAGGCTAACACCCTAGATATCTACTGATGGTCAAACTCTAACCTGCTCTTTTAGCAAGATTTTATATTTTTGTATTTAAAGCTATCATCCTATAAGGGAAAGTAAAAACACTTTCAAAAATGGAATATAATGTGTAAAATAAGTGTAATAAAATATATTATTGGAATAAAATTATAGCTAGCAATTAGAATCTTTAAGAGTTAATTTAATAAGTAATTTTATCTGTCTGAATGTGTCTTGTTTTTGGTTTGTTTTGCAGGTTTGAGCTCCAGAGGTATTAAGGTTTTAGAACCTCATGTCCATGTTCTGTCATTTGTTATGATTTTGTACTGTTTTGCTATTCAGCTGCTTACATGATGAGTAAAATGAATCTTGAAGGGAGTTTCGAAAAGAAACCATTCTGTGACTCAGTTCTCTAGATCCCAAACTGAAGACATATTCTTAATATAGACTTGTTTGGAAAAGAAAAACATTGTATATTATTAATATCTTGTAAATATCTATGGTACATCAATAAAATACTTTTCAATAATTTTGAATTTTAAAGTTCACATATGATTGCGTATGTTCAAATGGTGCCAAATGATCTGTGGCGTTTTGATTATCGTGTCTCTTAAGTGACTAAATATGGAGGGCATTAAATAACACTTTTGATGATGAATATGACATGAATCTACAGTTTCCATACCTGAGATGTGTGTTTTTACATGCTCAGACATTTACTTCAGTATTAAAAGTTCTGACCCTACTTGGTAATAAAATAAATTTATTTGCTTATATTTTGTATTCTTTACAAATGTAAACTATCTCGAAGCATGACCTCTTTTGAAAAGCTTTGAATCAAGTTCAAATAAGAAATCTTTTTAGTGGCAAGAAGCAGCGCTGCAATTCCAGAGAAACACGAGAAGGAGGAGGAGAAGGATGGGTAATCTCCTCCTGTGCAATTAACTGCCTCTGATAACGCAGTGGACGGTCAGCTACGGGTCGGTTGTGATTCTATGGTTCACAAAAACAACACATTATATAAACATACATGATGTTCTTCGTGTCTCGGTTTTCCAGAGGGTTCATAAAGAAAAAGAAATAAATACCGTAAAAAAATAAATATATCATAAGACAAGAAGTTTTATGATAAATAAAAAGAGAAAGAGAGCATGCACCACCACAAAGAATCTCCTTCCCGCTCTGCTATTCAATACACAGCTGTTCACAGCAAAGTCCCAATGTTTTGACCTGACCCATATTCTCCTAAGGAACAAAGAGCATGAACAAATCTCAGGTAATGATCACAAGTTTATCGCCGTGTATATAACCTTATTTTTAGACAATAAAGAAATCTGGAAGCAAGTCCTTTGGCCAGATTTTCTACTTTGGGTCAAATATGTGTTGGCATTTTTGTCTGTTGCTATTAAAAGAATCCTGTATTGTCTAAATCTTGGAATGACTTTGGTGGGTTGACTCTTCCCTGTGGTGACCCTTCCTGGGTCAGTAGTGTCTGTTCTGGGGACTGTGTTGTCTGGAGGAAGTGAAAGCGATGTTGTAAAGAGAGGTCAGTGCCTGGACCTATGCAAGTCTCTGCAGCTGTTCACCGCCTTCATAAACAATCTTGAGGATGTGTGCCTCCTCTCACCCAACACTAGCTCACACACTACGAGGGTGGATGTCCTGGTAGATGAGGGATGAAAATCAGTGCCACTAGTCTTGCCTTCCTCACATGATGGAACATCTTCATTTTACTGGAAACATCTGAACTATTCCCAAAATAATTGCATTTTTCCATTTCCATTTCCAAAGAGCTCTAGAGCTATTTAACATGATCAATGCCATCAGCAACAGATGGACATTTGCTTCCCTAGTTCAAATTGCCCATTCCCCCTTTGGTGCATCAAGCACACAGTACTAATTAATGAGCCTTATTCCCCCCAATGCTTAAGATCTGGCACAGTTTTATGGCATAAAACAAGTAAGTACTAGCAAGTGCCGTTTGGCCTACTCATGTTAACATCTGCCTGTCCAAAACACATCTGTATTGTTCAGAGATATCAGTGCTAGCATATGGACTTAATGGTTTTCTTAACTTGGAAAGAAACAAGAATTGTGGTCTCATAAAAAGTGGAGATGGAGGATTAAATATGCTATGAAATTTGTTTCCACAGAGCTAATGAATTAGAAACATGCTTATATTATACATGAATCTGAAAACAAAATCAGTTTTTACAGGAATTGTGTGTTTGTAGGGTGTTATTTATCATTACTTCAGTATTAAAAGTATTATTCAAGATTTTATATTATTTACATTTTAATTTAGGTAGATAAATTCATACCAATGTTTAGGGAAAAAATGTGAGATTCTATTTCCAAGCATTTAATACGTGCTTTGAGTTTGCCTCACTATTAAATTAAGTGAGACCTTGATAGATTTTTTACATCGCTTCCATTATCATCTCAAACGCTTAAACATTCAACTACTAACAGGAAATTAGTGCTTTGAGTCAACTAAGATGTATCTCAGAAAAAAAAAGACTTTTTCAAAGGTTGCAAGGCTAGACCTAAGAGAGATGCAAATCAAAACTAGGAGATATCATCTCAGCCCCGTAAGAACAGCAAAATTTAACAGAACAGCAAACAACAAATGCTGAAGAGGTTGTGGAGAAACTGGAACCAATATTCATTGTTGGTGGGAGTGTAAAATGGTGCAGCCACTATGGAAGGCGGTATGGCGCTTTCTCAAAAAGTTACAAATAGAAATGCCATTTGACCCAGCAATTCCACTACTGGGAATATACCCCAAAGAGACATTACCGCACCCAAGCAGATATATGCACACCCATGTTTATCGCAGCTTTGTTCACAATAGCAAAGGGTTGGAAACAACCTAAGTGCCCATCAACAAATGAATGGATAGAGAAGCTGTGGTATATTATATAATGGAATACTACGCTACATTGAAAAACAAGGAACTTATGGAAATATTATTCAAAATGGATAACCCTGGAGGTCATTATGCTCAGTGCAATATCTCAGTCACAAAAGGACAAACACAGCCTAACATCTCTGTTACAAAATAGGAAATGGATGAAGGAAAATAAATCCAACTTTCCTGTAACGTTTGGTTAAAATCACAATTTAAAAGTGTATAAAAAGTTAGGACTGACAAAGAGATTGCTGTTTAAAGGGTTTCCAGAGGCAAGCTATTTCGGAAGTCTAGATGCCACTCCTGCTTCCAAGCTTGTTGTAATCGGGAAGCTCCACCAAACACTGTCCACCGTGGGTAAATGGGTAACCATTATCACATTTGACACGAGTGTCACAGAGAAACCAGGACTGACGGCTGCAGATTAAAATCACCCACATTTGATTTGATAGCATCACTTTCTACCCACCAGGCTCACAGAGCTTTCTCTATGTTGTTCAGTAACATGATAACCATAATCTTGTTTAATTTAGTACTAATTTGGGCCTTAAAATAATTTTACTTTAATCCATAATCTTTTAAAATAGAATTAATACATACTGTTTCAATTTTCTTTCTAAAATTAGGTAATGTTGTTGTTGATTGCCCTCGAGTTGAGCACGACTCATAACAACCCTAAGAACAAAAGGTGTGAAGTCCCTCAACAACCATCAACATTTATCAAAGTTTACAGGGTTGCTGGAGGCATGCTATTTAAGAAGGGGATGCCACTCCTGCTTCCAAATATCTCTAAATTCTTTTAAATCCTTATACTTGCATTTTAAGCACTATAGTATGACTATGTTTAGTAGAACACAACCCATGTACCCTTTGTTGATGTTTCCAAGTTTGTTTTCTTGTATTTTAATAAGCCTAAATAATTGTCGATCTCTCCTAATTGAAGTTATTAAAGGAACAGATAAATTTTACATAGTTTCTCTAATTACGTAGAAATCTCAGCAGTTTTGACTCATCTTCACACCTCATTGAGAATCACTAGTTTGTAACAAGAAGTACCTCAGTGTTGAAGTAAAAAACAATTCAGGTTTGTTGACTGTCTATTTTTCTCTCTAATTCCTTGAGGAATGTGATAGAATTCTGAGCTTAAATATTAGCAAATTTGCTGAGTTATTCCTAGAACTCTCTGCAGGATTGGGTAGGTCTCTTGACTTGATCAGTTAGTGTTTGCAAATAATTTCGAAATTGGAGAGTACTACATAATTTTTAAAAAAATTGTTATGATGACTATTTTCTCCCAGAAATGTACTGACATTTTTGCAATGGTACTTTGAAACACCAATGCATTAGTAACTAAGGCCCAAGACCATGCCTGCAAGGAAACAGTAACTAGGAAGTTTGAAAGGTAATCCTTTTTAAATAGCAGAACTTTAGGTGATTTCTTTAGGGCTCTGGTGACTAAAGAATTTAATCCAAATGTATGCTAATTTGCATGTACTCATGAAATTAAGTTTGTAAAGTAAATGTAACATCCTCAGAATTTAATACACATTTTTAACAACATTCAATATGCTGAAGGACTTTAGATATTAACAAAAATTTGTTTTAGTAATTCTTATTAATTTTAAGTGAAAACATTATAGAATACCCCAAAAGAAATTTAAACAAATTAATGTAAACTCATTTTTGTTGACAGTTAAATATAATTGAATCTATTACTGGCCTTCTAACGGAGATAGTTTTCTTTATCTGTTCAAAAATGAAATTGTTGTCATCCTAAATTATTTTATTGATATTTGCAAGCTCATCTCTAACATTTTTATTCTTCCAAATTCTTACAAATGCACTCTTTAAAAGTTTGTAAAAAAGACTTTTAAATGTAAAAAGGTGTACTATTTAGTAATTTTTGGAATCACTTAATATTTCAAGTAAATAGTAACTGAAGAAAAATTATAGCTAGTAAAACTCCATTATGAAGAAGTTATGACCTATTGCTGTTAACAGGAGAGAAATTAATATTCATTGCATACATGCTGATAATACTTGGGTTGTGGAATTTTCCATTTCAGTTTTATATTCTTTGTCACTTCATGTTTCATGACATTATTTAAAGTGTTGATTTCCTTACAAAAAGTAAAAAAAGTTGATTTGCTTACAAAGTTTGTATATTGTGTTTCACACTATTCTTCATTCCTATTATGTTTCATACAATCATTCTCATGTGTTATGTTTTATAAAATTATTCACTATTGAAACTTGCCTGTCATTTCCCTGTCTTTTCTTCCTGTTCCTTCACCCTCTACCTCCACCTACCAAACCGTGCAACTCTGCGGTTTTGTTCCTATGTACCCTTAATCCTCTGCTCCCATCCCTTCCTCTCTTGAGTTTCCACATGTCTAACCACAACTGATTGTTATGAGAAATTGTGCTACATTTACATAAAGGAATATTATGCAACACTCAGGAGAAACAATTTCGAAAAATACTACGTAACTTAGGAGAGACTGAAGAGCATTATTCTGAGTGAACCAACTCAGTTTCATAAGGACAAATACTGCATTAGACCATTATAGTAAAAATAGATGGATAACTAGTAAAACATGACTTAATTTTTAATATCTTGTTTCTTAATATCTTGTTCTTTAATACCTTATATCTTAAATTCTGTAGAAGCTATTCCTGAATCTAATAGTTACCCTTTCAATATTGAGCTGTACCTTGTGTTATATGAAGGGCAATGCACTCAGAAGAAAGACAAGGTTTTAGGAGGTACAGACCCCGGGGCTAGCCAAGGTATCAACTGAGTTCCAGCCTCATCTTCTTCATAACTGCCTGACCTTAGGCAACATCCCTTATTGTTGTGCCCTTCTGTGTAAAGGAAAATAATATGTCTTTCCATAACTCATGGAGTGGTTCTCAAGAATTGTTGTTATTGCTGTTATGTGCCATTTAGTCACCTGCGTCTCATAGTGACCCTATGTACAACCCTAAACTCTGCTTATCCTGTGTCAATCTCACTCTCTCCAAAAACACCTATCCTCATTTCCCCAGTCACTGAATCAATTCACCTCATAGAGGGTCTTCCTCTCCTGCATTATCCCTCCTCCCTCCCAAACATGATGTCCTTCTCCAAGGACTGGTCCCACCTTGTAACATGTCCAAAGTATGTCAGACGAAGCTTCAGAATCCTTGCTTCCAAGGAGCAGCCTGGTTTCACCTTCTCCAGAACGAACCTGTTCATTCTTTTAGCAGTCCACGGTCTATTTAATACTCTTCACCAACACCACAGCTCAAAGACATCAATTCTCCTTCTATCATCCCTAGTCATTGTCCATCTGATTCACAGCAAGTGATTGCAAAGACCATGGACTGTGACAGGTGACCCTTAGTCTCCAGACTAACATCATTTCTCTTTTGTATATTGGATAGGTCTCTGACATCAGACTTTCCCAACACAATATGTCTTTTAATTTCCTACTGATACCAAGAGTATTGATTGTGGAGCCAAGGAAACTAAAGCAGTTAACAATCTCAATCTCTTCACCATCCATCATGATGCTGCCAATAGGCCCTGTGGTGACAATCTCTGTTTTCTTAATATTGAATTTCAGTCCATATTGAAGGCTGCAGTCCTTGACTTTCTGCAGCTGATATAAAATCTATAAAGGAAGAGTCTATAAATCATGCAGGGTTAAAAAAATGTAAGGTATACTTTGAATAAACCTGAATTTGCACTTAAAGGTTTTTTTATAAAGTGCAATTAACTACTTAGAAGGCCAAGTATGGCTTTCAAATTGTCCATACAAATAGCTTCTTTCTGTTCTCATTTTTAAATGTTAGCTCCTTATTTTAAAGCATATCTCTGAAAGCTTAGTGATATTGTCATTGTTATTCAAAATATATTGCTGTATAATCATTAACTATGTACTTGTCATTGTAAGAAAAAGTAGCATTTATATAAAATGAAAATATAAATTTGTAATTATCAGGAATTTGTTTATCTTTAGAAAATGTAACCTATTTCCATTGGGGTCAGAATTCTCAGAGCTCCTCCTCAGACTGAGCCACATTTCTAATTTATCAATTAATTCTGGGAAACATTTATTAACTGTTTATCACGTTCTATGAATTATGCTCCACTGAACAAGAAACTAATGAAGAGAGAAAACATACTACCAAGGTAGTGAGCACAAAAAAAAGCAAGCAACAAGAACAACTAATCAGATTTTATAATTATTGCTAAGAGCAAACTAGGAAGTTGCTGGAAAAGAGAACAAAACAAAGACGAGTCCTGGACGGCACACGTAGTCAGGTAAATCTTCTGAGAGGAGACATTGACCCTGAAATTTCTCCCCCTGACCACAAAAAAGAAGCTAGATGTATAAAGAATTGGGAGAAAGAGTGCTCCAGACCAAAAAAAAATATTATTAACAAAACCACAGTGTAGAAAAGTGTGGAGGACAGAGGTGGCTTGTTCGTGCTCAGTTACTGAAAGAAGCCCACCCTGAGAAGGAGAGATCCAGCAGAGAACATAGCATGGATTCGTCAGTAATTTAATTTAGATCCACAACCAGCACTCACAGAAGCAGAAGAAATCAAAAGATATATTACATCTGGAAAAGCTGCTCCCTAGGATGTCCTTAAATATGAAAGAGCTAGAATGCCAATTCAAAGACTAAAGGATAGCAAACTCAAGTCATGGACAGCTAACTCAAGTCAGGCTTGTGGTAGTTGGATGAAGAATAAAGAAGACCCAAAAAGAATTGATAGCTTTGAATTGAGGAATTGATGAAAAACATGAAAGAAAGAAAACAGAATAAATAAATCTTTCTTGGAAGAAGTACTACTGAAGTGCTACCTGGAGGTCAGGTTTGGTGGTGCTTTGTGCATGTCATCAGGAGAGCCCAGTCCTTGGTAAAGGACATCATGCTTGGGAAAAGTAGAGGAAGACCATCAACAACACGGATTAACACAGTGACTAAAGTCATGGGTTTAAGCCCAGCAGAGGCTGTGAGGTGATACACAATCGAACAGGGTCTCCCTCTGTTGAACAAGAAGTCATTAGAGTCAATCTCCTCTCTGAGGCATTTAACAACATCAACCTGAAACAGACCTGATACTATTGGACCTTGTAGGTTATGAGATGAAATATTAATTTAGTTGTTAATTAATGTTCAATATCCCTCTCACTTGGAAGCAGGAGTGGCATTCAGTTCCTAAACAACATGCTTCTGGAAACTCTGTGAACTTTGATAAATGTCAATAGTTGTAGAGGGGCTTATGTATTGGAGGTCTTGGTGGTGGTGGTGTGTTTATTTATTAAAATTAAATTTTAAGGACTTGTCTCAATTAATTATGGGAGCTGGCAAGTCTGAGAACAGCAGAACAAGCTACAGGTGGGAAACTAAGAAATAAATGTTGGCGTCTTGAGGCTGAATTTCCTCTTCTTTAGAAAGCTGACGTGTCCCCAGAGACCTCACTTCTTTCATTAGTGGATAGGAGGTTCTTTGTCCTCTGAGGAACTTTTAACGAAACCAGCATCACGACAAGCATCTCATATTATTAAGGTTAAGTAAAAATTAAACAGTATGCATAATTCCCCCAAATATTAATTACTGATTAATTTATCAAAATAATATTATGCAAGTGTCAAAAATTCCCAAATGAGAAATAAATGTAACATCTATAGGGCTTTCTAAAGCATTCCAGTGGAGAAAAAAAAGAAAGTTAACAAAATTTGAACAGTATGTTTAAGGTGATCAAATGAATTGCTGGTCCTTGGCAGTTTTCTGTCATGGTTCTAGATCTTTGTGTTTTCCGATCTTCTGGACTCAATTCTATCCTCTGACTGCTTTGGGGAATCTTTGGTACTAAGCTCAGTATCAGAGCCTGCAGGGACTTTGCATGATTCTTCATCCTCCTACGGTGCCCCACTCTCAATATCTGATTGGTCACTGGAATCTCACAGTTGCTTCACTCCCTTTAATGAAGATATCTCTGGGATAAGATGAGGGAGCTCTGGCGGTTTAGTGGTTAAGAGTTATCCTGCCAACACAAAGGCACCCAGTTCAAATCCACCAGCTGCTCCTCAGGGAAAAAGTGGGCTCTCTTCCCCCATATTGTTTCTTTAGTACCTCCTGGAGGGTCAGCTGAGAGTGGGTTCTAAGTCAATGGTACCTAACAACAGCATAACAGTAACATAACAGCATTTTAGAGTCTCTGGGTGGTAAGATATCTAAGTGGTGCAAATGGTCTTGACTATCGACCCAAAAGTTGCTGTTTGAGCATATGCAGCAGCAGCACAGAAGATTTTAACCTAAACCCAAACTCACCCTCAAGTCAATCCCAACTTACACCCACACTATAGAACAGCATAGAACTGCCCCGTGGAGTATGAAAGACCGCAGTCTTTAGGATAAAGACAGCCAAAACCTTCGCCTACAGGCAGACTGGTGGCTTCCAGCCACCTCAACCTCTGCAGAACCAGGGCTCCTCTGTAAATACTAACGCCATGAAAATGTCATGGAACAGTGTGTTGTGCCAAGTATGGGAAGCCTGTTCTCATAAACGGCTTGACAGAAACTGGGTTGCTTTCTGGACATTGGTTTACTTGCCTGCTTCCCTCACATGATGGAGAACCCAGTTTTCATTTGGCAAATATCAGTAGGCTGGGACATGGACGTCTCTTGAGAAATGTACAAAGAAGGTGAGGCGGGAAAGAAGTACAATTTTGTTTCTTTTTAAAAAATATAGCAGTTGTATATTCGACTCGATGGCACATAACAACAACAATGTATTTAGAACAAAAGTCTTTGAAACACAAGAATAAAGAACTGTCATGTTACATATTCTAGTAGTATCTCTGTGGAGATCTGCTGGCACAATAGGTTAAGAGCTCAGCTGACAACCTAGAGGTTGGAAGTTCAAAAGCACCCTCCTAGAGTTTCTAAGAGAGCGGGCTTACCTAGCAGTTGGTCCATTTAAAGCTCACATCTTAGGAAATCCTATGGAGTAGCTCTACTCTGTCACATGGGGTCACTATGAGGGGAAAATTGAATTGCTAACACCATAAACATTAGAATAGCCATAGTTTCCCTATAAATTTCTTTTTCTGGTTTTTCTTTGACAAATTTCTTATAACAGGTAGAGAAAAAAAATTAACATGAAGAGTTTGCTAATTCAAATCACACAGGGTGGTGAATAAATATTTTAAGATGTTATAATGGTTACTCCACATTGATTATCTTCTGAGGTTTTTATTTATGAATACTCCATTGATTATTGTTTTCTTTTTCCTTTTTTATTTTACTGAAGGTTCACAAAGAGATTGCTTTTCATTCGTTCATATATGTGCTTTTTCCCCTCTCTTCCTTCTTTATTCCTTTTGTAATGCTTGTCCTCTTCTGGGCTATTAATTTCTAATCATCTATTTCTTTCAAATCGGCTTTCCTTTCACCAATTACCAAGCAGTTGCTTCCCTTCTCTATCTTGGTGCAATTATTACAATAGTGGCCTTTGCAGTACTCCTCACTTTGTGACTGAGGTATTTCCCTCAACATGTCTTCAGGCTCTTCCATGTTGAATAATGTTTTATGAGTTCATTTTCCAAAGCTGTATGAAATCCCATTGTATGAGTGTACCATGGTTTCTCTAGCCCTTCAATTATTGAAGAGAACTTGGGTGGTTCCCATCTCTCTGCTATGGTGAATATTGCTGTGATAAACATGGATGTGTATACAGCTGTTTGCATCACAGCTGAGTATGTTCCCAGTCGTGAGATAGTTGGGTAAAATTGTATTTATACTTTCAACTTCTTGAGGAAGTGTCTGACTAGCTTATGTAGTAGTGGTTTCATTTACATTCCCATCAGCAGTGTGTAAGAGTTCTAATCTCTCTACATCCTTGCCAGAATTTATTTGTTATATCCTATTGAATTTTGATGATTTTGTGACAACTAAAGAAACTTGTATTTTCTGTAAAGTCAAATTAAATCTCAAATTATATTTTTAAAATGTAATAAAAATTCCACAGAAAAGTGCTTTTTCAGTTCTGACCCTTGTTATGAGAAATGCATATATTCCTCCACCTACACTAGCAAGTGACATTGGGCCAAGAATCCACCTTGTTGATCCAGGTTAAATGTATCTTATGGGATAAGAGAGAAGTCACAATAAGACAGATAAGGAGAAATAGCAACATAAATAAGGTCCAGGTTGCAGGAACGAAATTTCCATCAGTAAAATCTCCTTTGTAAAACACCTTTTGCCACTTCATATCTTCCCACATATCTCTAGAATTTCCCTACAGGATCTTTTGCTGTTACTTACTCTACTTTTAATGAGCATGTTGTTAAAGTGCATTTGGACCCTATGAAGTGCATATCATTTACTTGACCTTCAGGAGCACAGCTTTTTCCCTATATCACTGAGATCAGTTGGATAATCACCCATTCTCTGAGCATGCAGTTCTCAGTAAATCTGCCTTTGAAATCCCTCTTGTGGAACCTAGGGGTGATGTGTACAAATAGCAGGGGAGTAACCTGTGGCCCCTGTTTGCTTTATTTTATATGCTTAACATTTAGGTTCCTTGTAAGAGTCTCCTGAGATACAGAATTTATGTTTACATAGGTCCCTGAGGGAATTCACCATCCATATTGACTCTAGCAAACTCCCGAGGTATGACAGAAACTATTTCCACTAAAGGATTTGTGCTGAAGGAGCAGGTAGCCCAGAGGAGAAGGAAGTATATTTCGTGTCATATAATGGACCATAATGTTAAAGCCAAGTTAATAGAAGCTAGAATAATAGTAGTGGCTTTACTTTAAAGAGAGGCTGCATAAATGCAGTGCAGTATATGAACGCGCAGGCTTGAGGGTAAGATGGGATTTTATTGGACACTAGTTTAGGTATTTTTTTTTATTATTGGTAAAACTGACTGCTGCTGGATGGTTCCTAACTCATAACAACCCTGAAGAGAGAATGGGATGGTTCTTTAGGGTTTTCGAGGTTGTAAATCTCTATAGGAGCACTCTGCCCCTTCTTTCTCCTGTGGAGCAACTGGTAGGTTGGAACCCTTGAACTTACGGTTACCAGTCAACCATGTAACCATTGTGTGACCAGGCCTCCATGGCATTGGAAAAGTTACCTATTATGTTATGTGCCATCGAGTCGTTTCCGACTCATAGCAACCCTATGCACAACAGCCCTAAACCCTGTTCTATCCTGAGCCAACCGCACCACCTCTGACACACCCATCCCGATTACCCCAGTCACTGAATCGATCCATCTCATAGAGGGTCTTCCCCTCCTGCGCCGTCCCTCCACCC
>NW_006399950.1:5178953-5179324 GCF_000299155.1 Elephantulus edwardii | reverse complement strand
TCAGCCCCCGGCCTAGTTTTCACAGCTGATACTGAGCTTCTCCAGCGGTTCCTTCCGCAGATGTAGTCGATCTGATTCCTATGCATACCATCAGGTGAAGTCCATGTGTATAACCTGCGTTTGTGTCTCTTATAAAATGTATTGTAAAATCAATGACTTATTCGTTTTTTGAAAAGTTACCTAGAATTTCTAAATTGACTTTAGTTGATTAATAACATTAGAAAGTGTTAAAATGGAGTCATTAATTTAAAGGGCTTCCTAAAATTTCTAGTGTACATTTTCAACCTAAAATCAGTGGTATTTGTAGCTGTGGATGAGCCAATTTTCAACCTAAAATCAGTGGTATTTGTAGCTGTGGATGAGCCAATTTT
>NW_006399950.1:5161926-5178848 GCF_000299155.1 Elephantulus edwardii | reverse complement strand
ATTTTCAACCTAAAATCAGTGGTATTTGTAGCTGTGGATGAGCCAATTTTCAACCTAAAATCAGTGGTATTTGTAGCTGTGGATGAGCCAATTTTCAACCTAAAATCAGTGGTATTTGTAGCTGTGGATGAGCCAATGCCAACTCACACTGACCAAGCCTGCACTTTCCTCATGACCATTGATATGGGGGAGTCAAAATTTCCCCCTAGTGTGTGATAGTTTCGTCGTGGTTGATGGAAGCAAGGGCAGTTATGAGATGTCACCTTTTCATATGTAATCTATGAGACTGTTTCCATCAGTCATGCTGGCACTAATTCAAACCCAATCCTGGCCTGGGTGCTAACACTGTTTTGACAATTATGTCAGTCCATGTCATGGAGAGTTTCTTTCCTCTCTTCTACCAACTACCATTTACTATTCTGTGATTTTTTTGTTTGTCTTGATGATGTGTTCAAAGTAAATGAAGCAAAGTCTCACCATCTTCTCTTCTGATTGTATTTATTCCAATTTATTTCTTCTTCTGAAGTTCCTCCTGGTATGCTAAAGAGTGTATGCTAATATCACTTTCAAATGCAATGATGCTTCCTTCTTTTTCATCTTCCCAGTTTTCTATTGAAAAGATCATGGTCTTTCTAAGCACACTATCGTCATCAAATTGACATTTTTGTTTATTTTAAAACTCTAAATAGGTCTTTCACAGATTAACACAGTCTAATGTGCCATTTGATTTCTTGCCACCGTTTTCATAGACTCTGATTACTGATACAAGATTTGTATCGATAATGAATGTCAAAATACTTAGTTATTGTTACTATATGCTATTGAGTCGGAATTGACTCACAACTGACTCTCCAGCAGTTTTTCAGAGACTGTAAATCACACAGGAAGAGATGGTCCATCTTATTTGAAGCTGTGTTGGAATCTTTAAGGCAACTAGTTTGGAGCCACCAGCTGCTCTGAAGGAGAAAATGGGCAATCTCCTCTCGTACAATCAACAGCCTCCAAAACCCCACTGGAGGGTCAACAACAACAACATTTGCTTTATATACATTAGATCATACCAACCGCCTTAAATATATTTTCCTTTTAAAATATTCTAAAAATACAAAAAATTAACTCTCATAACTTGCTGCCAAATATGTCAAAGCCAGGATTAGATTTGAACTCCCTCTGACTCAACAAAGTGTAAGAGGGAGGAAAGAGAGAGATGCAGACAGTCAGTGCTTTGCTAGCTTTTCTAAAAATCAGCTTTTCTAGACATTACGTTAGAGTCCTCTGATCTCCAGCTACCTTAACTACAGATATATGGCCTTGGAAATCACCAACAGCTATGGGACTAGCATAAGAGAAAGTGCTTCCCACAGAAGCAACAAGACTTGAGGGAGACTGGAGCAAGAGCTGGTGAGAGCAAGACCCTAGTAAGCACAGGATACTGGTGGTGAGACCCTGGTGATGGTAGTTGAGAAACTGTGGCATTGCTGTGAAGAAACTCTGACAAAGTATAACCACCAGAGCTCTGAGGTAAAGGCCATAGTTACAAGTTTTGATTTTCTGACCTGTGATGATAGAAAGAGAAGCTGGCTTCTGAACTGAAACCAGACCCTGGACTAATTGAGAAGTGGTTCCTTGAGACTGCTGGGCTTACACCTGGACTTAAATTGTGTGCCATTCTTTGCCTCCTACACTCTTCAACTCTCTTCCCCAATAAACTCTGCTCATGGTACCACATTCCGTGAATCAACAGTGAACGTCTTGCTGCTGAGGCTCTAGTGGCACCATGCGACTGAGTGAAGGGCTCTTTCTCTGCTTTCTGCTCTGGGGCAGTGAGGGCCATGCTATTCTCACTCCCTCTAGAACTTTCAGAGAGATGTTCAAGGCCCTCTGCCTCCATGTACTATTTTCTGCTCATTAGACTATCAGAAAGTAAATGGACAATGGTATTCTTAAACCATTTTTACAGGAAAAATCATCATGCCACATATCTAGGTTTCCTTGTGCAGCAATGAATCTCCATGACTTTGTTACAGTTCAGGAATGCTCTTAACCTCACAATGTAGTAAAAGAGCTGGCAATATTAATTCTTCACAGCTCCAGAACAGAGGACAGATAGGCCTGCTATGTAGGGATTGAGCCCATGACCTCGGTCTCAATAGCAATATGTTTTAATCATCAGAACCACACAACCACAGGTGACTGAGCCCTGTGCAAATGTTCTACATCCTTTTTTTCCTGAAAATGTCTATTTTGGAGAACATAAATATTACTTATAATCCTGAAATAATTGTACAGATACTAATGGAATGGCTTTGTGGTATTGATTTTCAATAGTTAATTTGCTATAATTAGCTTAACTTCATTGCCTGTAAAAATGAACTTCTAATTCCATTCTGAAACATGTTACAAGATAATTATTTAAGTCTAGTCTGCCACCACTTCAGATTCTTCCTGGAAGTAGACTGGTGTAAGTCTTAAATAAATAGATTGTCCTTAGTCTATCCCAGATTTCCATGATCTTACAATATTAATGTCTTTGTCTTTAATCTGTTTCTAATAAAAATGATCTTTTCCTTTGTGATATGACCTAAAATATTTCTGTTCTTATAGACATCCTCTTTTATTCTTCTTGAGGAGAAAAGTTTCTTGGAGGAAGATAGAGTTAATGAAGTGCCAAGTATATGCAGAGGTAGAGTAATGTTAAGGAGAATAAAGACATCTTGGGTGGGCTGAGATGAACAATGCATAAAAGCACCCCCCTCTAGAAACATGATACTAGGGTTCTCTCTAACATCAATGGTTATTAGTCTAAAGCCTATTTTTCTGTAAGAAGGAACATGAACAAGATGCAGAGAAAGTGAATTGGTGCAGTAATAGAAATAATAACAACCATTATTCAGAATAAAGTATGTTCTTTACTTCAACATTTTTCATTTCCTTAGCACTGAAGCATTCTCAAGGCCCTGTGATATTGAGGCTATTATCATATGAGTATTTTACAGATGTTACTATGTTAAAGAGACTTTCCTAACTCCACGGAACTAGTGCAAAGACCTGGCCTCGTACCCAAGCAGCCAGTCTCGAGAGCACACAAACCTAACTAGTTCTTCCCTCCCTGTGAGTCCCAACAGAAACTCGAACTATGAGGCGGTTCTTAGTTCAAACCTTGTGCCTGGGCCTTTGGGGAAAAAACACTTCATGGAAGTGATCCTTCCTTTCTCTAGCTTTAAAATGGAGATTATAGAGCTCTTCTATCATTCAGGTAAAATGTGTTAACATTAAATCTGATTCCCATATTAAAAGCACTAAATGAGAAATATTGCTATTTATTGTTATCAAGACTCAGAGCTCAGCAAGTTATTAAACTCCATGAGCTCTCAGGCTTCACTTATTTCTACTGTAATTTTATTATCTCTTCAGTTCACTTTGCTGGGGGTTTTGAGACTCAAGACAAACAGGAAACATGCACGATTCACAGATATACAAGGTGAAGATAGTGACAGACTAATTTCTGTTTTAAAATTTACATTTAGCCATGCCTAGATCCAGTTGGATGGCAATGAGTCACCTAGTTCGATCTGTCACGTTACTGAATACATGATGTTTCAACTCAACTTATGGCCTTCAAATCAGAACTGAGTCATAGCTGACCCTCCCTCAGGCTTTCTGACTGTAAATTGCAGAATAGATAACCCGTATTTCTCCCAAGAACCTGATGCGTTCAAAGAACCCATTTTTGAGTTTGCAGCACAACTCCCTCCATTAGGCCAGAACACTAAGATAGATTTCAACTGAAAGAGCTTGGGCTGGCAGGAAAATGCCCTACAAACTACTCCCAGAGGTGCCTTAGATGTCAAGTGGATTGTCTCTAGTGGGGAACAAATATTGAGTGATGTTGGTGAAGGATTAATGGAAATTAGAACTAAAGGAAGAATTGGGGAAAGTGCAATTGCGTCTTAGGGTTTGTGACTAATATTCTAAGCAAAATGAGTATGAATGATTGAATGAAAATTAATCAATTTCATTCAAGTCACAATTAAAAAAGAGCAACAATAAAAAAACCCCATTAGTGATGCAGAGGATATCCACAAACTCAGTTTTCTCAAAACACAAACTAAAAAGGAAGATCAAGAAAAAGAACTGAAACGTGCTCCGTAGGATGGGGGCAGTTCACGGAGCTTCCTCAGGCTCCGGTACAAGCAAGCCTTTGCCTCTGCCGGTGGGCTGTGGGCAGGAGATTCCTGATTGGATTTACGTGATTCATTCTTCTGGTAGAGAACAAAGGTGTGTAAATGCACAACTTGAACTCTAAAGCCACAACTGTTAAGACAAAGATGAGAAAACAGTAGAGGAAGTAACCATGTTACTCTTAGAAAACTGCGCATTTGAGACAAGGCTTACTGGGAGAATGTGTAAGAGTTTGCAAACAAAGGTGTTGAATAAAGGAAATGACCCAAGAAAAGAAGGTCCAGCAACATTAATATGTGTCTAGAAACTATGAGAACATTGGTAAACAGCAGACATTTCAAGAAAATGTCTTATGTTTAGAAAACTATCCACATTTGAGGGAATCCTGGTGGCCGAGTGATAATGAGTTGTGCTGGCAACACAAAGGCTCCTGGTTCAAATCCACCAGCTGTTCCTTGGGACTAAATGGGCATTCTCCTCCTGTGAGATCTGCTGCTCCCAAGACCCACTGGAGGGTCAGCTGTTAGTCAGTTCCAACTGAACAGGACAAAAAAAAGAGCAATCACCAGTTTGATTTTTTTTTTTTTTTAATAAATGCTTTCACTTCTCTGAAGAAGTTCTGCTGTTGTGGTACATCGTGGGTTATGCTGCTAACAAAGGCTACAGTTGAATCCACCAGTAGCCCCACCGAAGAAGGTAGGACTGTATCGTCTCATTACAATTTATAGTCTCGGAAACCCGATGGAGGATCCTGTGAGCTGGAAAGAGTTGGATGGCAGTGCCTTTCACTTATTAAATTCCGCTCACAAAACTCCATGAATAGAAGAAACTGAGAGTTTTCCGGGAATGAAGAAACCATCTATGTAGAGGACTTGATGGTCAATCAAGCAAGTAAAAGAGGTGAACCAGAATCCATAGTCCTTAAGTCATGATTCATTGCTTAGTATCAGCATTGTATAAACCATGAATTCGCATGCACAATGAATGAAGCATTGTAATCCTTAAGAAAAATGATGAAACAATGTCTTGTCAGTCTTCACATGCTAAGAAACAGAATTTATGACATTAGACTGAGTATGTTTAGAAACAAAAGTATTAGGAATGAGAAATCTTTATTTCAGAGTCATCAAATAATGGTGTTCATAGTCAAAAGATGAATAAATTATTCATTCCTCTTCTCTATGAGATAAAATCAAAGCACTGATTTTGAAATATTAGACATTTCATAGCAGTAGACATTTGTAACTAATGTCCACTATTATAATTTTTCTAATTTATCTACAGCACTTTCACTCAGAAACGTAGACTTGTGATTATTTCCCAATTTCAAGCATTCTAAAGATTGCAGAAAATTCCTCTGTCCAACTGTTAGCTTTGAGGTTTCTAAAAAATATTTTTCCAAGAAATGTAAACTGCATGATGTATAATATTCTTTTGTAGAAAAGTTTTGAGTAAAGAGTTTTTGGACTTCATTTTAGAATCCTTTTTTATTACTTTTTATTATCTCCATCTAAATGTTTTATTCCTCTCCTATGCAGTTAAAATAAATAATAATAACAGCTAATACTAATTGAACGCCCATTATGTGGCATACCTTGTTATAAGCATTGATTTAAACATTACCCAACATAACCATTGTAGCACTTAGCCTTTTTGTGACACCTTATGTCTCTACCCATCATTTTTGATGAGGTAAAAGCCAGTCTTCAATGAGATGAGTTGACACATTGCCACAACACGGGATTGAAAAACACTGGCAACCACAGCGATGGCTTTGGACCAGGCTGTGGTCCATCTCGGGGCCGCCATGAGTCAAAAACAATTTGATGAACCTGAACAACAGACAGGAAGAGAACACCCCTGGAGTGGCAGAGATTAGGAGAAGAAAAATCTCTGCATATCATGGGGGAGACTTGAATCCAAACCACAGCTCTACTACTGCCAAGTTGTGTGGTTTTCAGAAAATATATACTACAAAGACAATAAAATCAACATTTCCCTAAGGAGGAAATGCAGGCAAACTGAAGAATTCAGGACCTAGGATGTAGAAAACACGTAGAGTAGCAGGTAAGATCATATACTCTTCAGGGACCCGGAATGCCTATTTGGCTCATTTACTGGTACTTTAAACCATATACATACTTGGTTTTCATCCTCTTAAAAATGCACAGTCCAAGTTGTATTGTCTGCCTAATAAATACATTTGATGCGGTAGCTCTAGTGAAATAATACATGTGAAATGATTTGTTTATTTAAAGATAATCTAGCAACGCAGCTGTTATTATTTTGCTTAAACCTTGGCATGAAGCCATTTCCATTTTCAAAAATTCACCAGCAAGAAACACCCGTCCCCAAAGACCCAGGAGAGATGTTCTGTGTGGAGAAAACACAAAAGAATAATGCATTTAGTAAGAAAATGGCCCTACTAAGATCCAACTTGGGCAGGTGAATGCTGTGAGTCGGCCACAGAGCACTTTCTGCTTGCGCTCACAGAAAGACCCCCAGAGGAATGAGCTAAATTCAAGGCACGTGAGAGTTCTGTAGGCTACACAGAAGTACCTCTCAACTGTCAAGGTAATAAAACACTGGCCACGATTATTGAATTATGTTGTCGAGATTCCCTCCCTGGAGAACTTCAAGAGCTGAACAGACATCCGTCTGTCCTAGAAGGCTTCAACATTTACCTGCTGGAGGGCAAATTAAAGGTTTCCAGCTGCACTTGCTAATTTTTCAAGGTCCCTTCCAGTTTTGTCATTTTCTTACTCATCAATTACACTTCCTCTGACAACTTCTGTGTTTGAAAAGGAATTCACTGTTTCTTAAAAAATAACTTTTCCTAACTATAAACTGATTAACACCAATTGTTTTCATACCATTTAGATATGAGATAGATACACTGTTCTGTGACTGAATTTACCCCGCAGCTCACATTTACCAGTAATTACTATGCAATGAGCCAGGAGGAGCAGAGGCAGCAGCTTCTGATTCTTTACCAGAAGGTTGTAGCATGGAAATGACACAACATCTAAGCTGATAGAGACCATAGTAGTCCTACGATGTTGCCACAGATACACCTTGTTGATTGTTATCAAGTCATCCGTGATTACAGTTTAACAAGGGCTCTATCTTCAAGGCACTCTCGTGGTGTATTGTGTTATAGGAGGCACTGCGAACTTGAAGGGTCAGAAGTTCGAATGTCCTCCTTTTCTGAGGGACGAAGATGGGCCATCACTTCTCATGAAGACTTTCAGTTTCCCAAACCACCGAAGTGTTCTTACGGACAGGGATTGACTGAATAACCACAGATCTGCTTTGGGTTATATTCATTTTGGTAATTTTTTTTGGTTGAACTACACAGACACACAGATGTATAAGCTTTACTATCACCATTCACTCAAGAACTACACATTCTAAGGGATCAAAACTACCAGTATTTCAAGAGAGAAATATGGGCATTCTCCTCCTGGTAAATTTGGAAAACCCTGGATGGTAGCTATGAGTCACAACTGACTCAGTGACAGGGAGTTTGAATCTTGGAAAGCGGCACCGTACTTGGGAAGGTCAGTGAAGAATGGGAAGAGCCTCGCTGAGATGGGCTGATGCAGAGTGACTGTGACAGCCGGCTCACGTGTGTCAGAGATGATGACACAACAGGACAGGGCCAGGTTCAGATCTGTTGTTCATAGGGTCGCTAAGAGTCACAGTTGACTCAAGGGCACTTAACAACAACAATAACAACAAAACTGACCAAGAGGAACAATACTCACTTATCTTCTTAAGTTTAAACTTTCTGCTAGTTATCACTGGACTTGCCTCAATTCTGTGCTAAAATATGAGAACTCAGGTAGCAATGATTGGAGCCATCTAGGATCCGGTGTGGAGTGGAGGAGAAAGTTCAAAGTCATATCTAAGATGCAAAGCTCTTAATTCAATCTGTGCCTGGCTTGGTATTTACAGGCAGCTTAAAGGAGTCATCTGTGCTTGATTCATGTGGCCTATCACCTGCCTTATAGCCAAGGAAACTGAGATTTAGTATATTTTGTAAAGTGACAACGTTTTCCAAAAGGCTGAAAGCTGGTTTGCCAACTTTCTGCTGTCTTTTCAATTCCAACCCATAACTAGACTCCACTGGGATCATGAGGATGTGAATCTTAATGGGAGGAGACTCTTTCTCCCAAGCAGCAGCTGGTGGGTTCGAGCCTGAGGTTCTTTGGTTAACTTCACAACATGATACAGAGTATTCTAACCAGAGAATTATTTTTCAGTCCTCAAAATAGGTGATTGAAGTTCAATAATTAGTCTAACATTATCTACCTCACTATAATTTAACTTACTAAATCATGCCTTTCAACTTGTTTTTTTCAATAATTACTCAGATATTAGCTCAAGGGCATCTCCTCTAGTCTACTCCACTACAAATTGTTGTGCACCAGTGGAAACTGGAAAATGAGAGAGAGATGACTTTGAAAACACAATTTAAATTATGTTTACTCAAGTATCAGGCATAAGAAAAATGACTAATCAGTACATTTAAAAGAGCAATAGTAAGATAAGGATTTTCCAGGTGACCTACCTGTTAATGTCATAAAGCATTTTCACTGTACAGAGCAATATAGAGCTGTAGAAACACTCACTGCCTTACCACTAAGCTGGAAGAGAAAGCATGCTCATATACAAGATGAGAATCCTATCTCAGGTGAAAAGACGGCAAAATTAATGTGTTAGGACCCATCCATAGGTCCCTGGATGGAACAAACTATTTGCACTCAAGTGCTAACCTCTAGATTGGTTGAACCCACTCAGCAGTCCTACAGAAGAAAAGGTCTGGTCATCTGCTTCTGTTAACACAACCACCATGAAAATTCAGTGAAGCCATTGAAATATCAATGTCATCATGAGTCAATATTGTGTCCAAGGTGACTGAAAACAGAAAACAACAACATTCATAGTAACGTAGAACAAGAAAGATATATTTAAGCTGGTATGAGTGTGGGACCAAGGTGACTAAGGAAAAAAAGAGTAGGAAACAACATTCATAACACTGTACAACAAAAAAGATCTATTTCAGGTGGAATGAGAAGGGATCACTTTGTGAATGGCTGGAGACTCTGGAAGAACCACCACTGAGGGGGAAAAGAGAAGACATGGTAAAATATCTGTGAATGTGAGTCTTCCTTCATAAGGATGCTGTCCTAATTGCTGTGTACCACTGAAGAGGGACCAACCCAGAGCTGACCCATCAGCAGGTTTTCGGAAGCAGTCAGTCACACAGGAGGAAACTGCCCATCCTCCTCCCACAAAACAGTTGGTGGATTTGAACCTTACAACTTTGCATTAGCAGTGCAATTCCTAAAACCGTTGATCAAACAGCCTATTGTATTAGAAACATTTTATGAATGTCATTGTTACTTAATGATGCAATCAAGTTTGGTGGACTAGAAATACTGTTGTAGAGGGAACCTAAACTTCTGTATATTCCATCCAGAAGCTGACTGGAGAAAATGAAAAGTTAATACATCTGGGCCTATTATGAAATTGATGAAATGAAAGATTTAGCCTTGCATAAGCTCTTAGATCCATTTTCACTCATACACCTTTTGATTCAGAAACAGGGAACAAATGCTTTTTCATCTGTCCTTGCCCACAAGACACTTTTCATCTCACCCAGCATGGATGGCTTTTTTCTGATTCTTGGTTTGAGAAATAGTTAAATCTATAACTGATGTATTAAATGAATCATGAACAATTATAACCCAGTATCTGGACTCTGATAACATCACCATCACCATCTGCTTTTTTATCATCACTATGGTTTTGGTTTGGTGTTGTGTTTTTCTAATAGATTAACCACAAAAAGTCATTAATTCATATTTCATGAAAGACTGAAACCTCCACATATGCTTAAGACATTAAATGTCTCTATTTCTTTGTGGGGAAAAGTTCATTTATAGTCTCAGACAGTAAGAAATAACAAAGTCAAAATTCCATTTAGTCCATGAGATTGCCTAAAGATTGGGATTCATGCTTGTTGTGAAAATATTAGGTAACTTAAATAATTTGTGAGATTCTGTTGACTGAGACGTTTATTTTTTTTTCCTTTGAGCAACTAGCTTTCTATTTTCTTATACTTCATACAATGAGCTAGAAGATTAATGTTTGTTATCATTACATTAATGAAGATTATTATTTACAACAATGACTTAAAAGTGATTGAAGGATTAGCTCTAACAATGAAAGCAATTAAAATGCTTATAGAGTCTCTTGATGTACAAAACACACATATAGGATTGTTATGAGGAACTCATCCATTCAAAATACAGTTACTGCCCCTCCTTTCTTCTTCAAGAATCCCTACCTCTTCTCTACTGAAAAACAGCTTCTGGGAAAGAACACAATATACAAAAAGTCTGGTGGGTCAGTGGTAAGAGCTGCAGGGCCTACAAAAAGCACATAGTTTGAAGAAAGATGGCAACACCCTCATGTCTGATTTGCTGAGTCAGAAAACCCACTGGAGGGTCAGCTGTGAGTCATACTGATATGACAATAAGTAACAGCAACAATGTCAATATATATATATTAGTATAGAATTAAGAAAAGAAATTCTTTCTAGTAAGAACAACCAGATTTCGATCGTCTTTTCAGATTCTAGAATTGCAAAAGATCTAACAGCATACTACAATGACAAAAATTCCTTATAACAAAGATGTAAATTAACAAATTTCATGGTTCGAATCCACCAGATGCTCTACTGGAGTAGGTGGGACGATCTCCTCCTGTACCAGTCAGATCCAATTTGACGGTACACACACAAAAAATAATTTTTAAGAAGATCCTCCAAATTTCAGATCAACTGGTAATTAAACAGGATAATCTACATTTAGTTATATACTCTTTACACTTCATATAATTTTCTTTAGGGAATAATATTGCTTTTAGGAATATTCATTTCAGTCACCGGATTCTTTATGCTAATCCCGGGACAGAAAGTGAATTTGACCTAATTCTAGCCTTGTCTTCTCTTCTGTTTGGATGTTGAGCAGAGAAAGGTAGGTGAGTGAACACACAGTGGGAGCACTGGGACTGTGTCTCCTACCCAAGCCTTTCTGCAGGAAGGCCTTCACTCCATCTCCTGGGCAGCTCTCACCTCCGTCCCACTAGGGTTTGTTTCCTTCTCTCTCTTCAGAAGAACATATTAGTGAATTCTACCAAGTTTTGAAGAAGATACAATACCAGTTGGAAATTAATGGAGTGAGCATTTCAAAAGACATTTTATACAATCATCATACTAAAAAAAATGAAGATCAAATGACATATATGTGTGAATTGTTGTTATGTGCCATCGAGTCGTTTGCAACTCATAGCGACCCTATGCACAACAGCCCTAAACCCTGCTCTATCCTGTGCCAACCGCACCGCCTCTGACACACCCATCCCGATTACCCCAGTCACCGAATCAATATGTGTGAATACCTGCTCATATCTGTTTACACACAATTCATCTTGTACTATTAAGTCAAAACCAACTCACTGTTGATTTTCAGCACATTTTCAGAGGCAGTAAATCTCACAAGATGAGATTTCGCATTTTTCTGCCATGACAATATATAAAGATATATAGAGATATAGACCTATAAGTCTATATAGATCTCTCTCTCTCTCTCTCTATCTATCTATATATATGTATGAATGATAGATAATATAGTCTAAAAAATAACAACAGAAACACTGCTTTGGTATCTGTTCTGGCCACAGTGACCCTACAGAATGAACTGTAACTGCCTTCTAAGATTTCCAACAGTGAAAACAAATGTAGTTCTACAAAGGAACCAACCTAATTTCTTTACAGAATGGCATTTCTATGGAGAACAGTTAGTGACTTCAAACTGAAGTCCTTCTGGATACCAATCAAGCATCATAAACACCACACTATCAGGATTCATAAATGTAGCACAAAAATTAAAACTATAGACTCTCCTATGTTATACAGTAGTTTAGTGCTGCATAGTATCCCATTGTGTGAATGAACCACAATTTCTCTATCCATCCATTTGTTGATAAGAATCTGGGCTGTTTCCATTTTCTTGTTATTGTGGACAACGTTGCTCTGAACATACATATACAAATTTCTGTTTGTGTCTCAGTTCTATTTTCCTCAGGGTATGTTTCTAACTGTGGAATAACTGGGTCACACGGAATTTCTGTGTTCAGCTTTTTTTTTTTTCAGCAAACTGCCTTCCACAGTGGTTGCACTATTTTACAAACCTACCAGCAGTTCATGATAATTCCAATCACTTCATATTCCCCCCCAACATTGCTTTCCTGTTAGAGCATGATGCAGAGTGAACTAACTTGGTGTCATAAGGACAAATACTGCATAGGACAATTATTATAAAAATAGACAATTAGTGAGATGTGTGTAAAAGTCCAAAAGGTGAATGAGAAGGAAAGGGGTGGACGGGCAGAGGGGAGAGCAGAGTGAGGGGAAAAGGCGAACAGCTGGGATGACAGAATTTGGGCAGAGAAAGGAAGTGCAGGAATTAGGAAAGATCCGATGGGGACCAGAAAGGCTGGGGTCATTGTAGACATAGATCAATGGTGATTGATTGTATGAAGCACAACGTGAATGAATGAAGGAATGTGTGAAACACGAAACATATGAGTGAAACACAATGTGTACAAATTTTGTATGCAAACCAATACAAAATTTAAAAAAAATAAAACTAACCACAAACCAAAATTGCTTCTTAGCATACCCTCAAAACTCTTCAACAAAATAATATATAACAAGTCTATAAGCTTATTTACATAAAAAATATTCATATGGGAGTTCTGACGGCATAGTGGGTGAACAGTTGCATTGCAAATCCAGAGGCTTCAATAAATGCTCAGAGCGTCTGCAAAGTTTAAAGCTACTCACGCTAAACAAAAACTTCCACACAGAACTAGAACATTTACGTTCAGCTTGTGGAGACCAAGGACAAACTCAAAACAGGGAGAAAATGTTCGCAATGCATTTCTGATAAGTTTATACTATCCAATATCTATAAAGCAGCAAAGAAATCATTTCAATGAGGAAAAAAATTCACATTTTCAAATGAGCAAAATTCTTGTCAACACATTGTTTACAACATATATATGAAACCTCAAAGAGCACTGCATATGATGCTTGATGTTATCAGTTATAATATAAATACAAATTAAAGCCAAACTGGCATTCTATGTGATACTCTCTACAGTGTTGAATATTGTGGTATAAAAGTGACAAGTGTTGGTGAACACATGGAAAGCTGGAATTCTAAGGTGCTGAGAGTGAAATGTAGTATATACAATTTATTCCCATTCAGCACTAAAAATAGTAAATTCCACCTCCTGAAGTAGGAGAGTTGAACAAAGATTTCAAATGTAGCTAGAAAAACAAAGTAAAGTATTAGAATTAAATATTATAAGCCCTGAAGTTAGAAACCCAAATGGGAAGAAAATGCATGGTATGCAGGTAAAAAGTAAGGTGTACAAGTGGTTGGCTTTTCACAGTTTGGTTTTGGGGTTTGATTTTTTTTTTTTTAATCTAAGTTGCTATTCTCTGAGGGTAAATAGAGAAATTGTGGTTTTGTTTGTTTGTTTGTTTGTTTTGCTTTGCTTCCCTCCAAGATGAAATATGGTCTCCTCCAATTTTCAAATATTTTTCCTCACTCTTCTCAATGCTTACAATGAAAAAATATCGATCTTGACAATTTGGATAAACAATTTACTCTCATGAATGGAATACCAGGTAAACAAACTATTGCAGTAAAACAAACAAACAGAAAGGAGGTGGAGAGAAGGGCAGAAAAAGGGGAAGAAGAGATGATCATGGGGTGGTAGAGGTGGGCGCAGGGAGACAGCAGGGAAGCTCAGTGCGAGTGGACAGTGTGATAAGAGACATGAAGAGGTGGTAGGTGACTGTGTGAAGTGCAGTGTGTATGAGGGATTAGGTGGCTATACGCAAATAAAAAAAGTGGAAGGGACAGAAAAAAATGTATGTTATCATTGAATACTGAAGATTTTGGAAGCATGCTATTCTGTCTTTAGGCTGGTAATGTATTTGAAATACTAAAAGGGAAGATTTGCTTAGGAGATAAGCTTGTCAAAAGTAGAAAATACCTCAAGGAAAACAGATTCGAGACACAAACGGATATTTGTACACTGATGTTTATAGCAACATTATTCACAATATCGATAAAAATGGAAACAGTCCAAATGTCCATCAACAAACCATTGGATTGAGAAACTTTGATACATTCTCCTGATGAAATACTATGCAGCACTCAGGGACAATGATTTTGAAAAATACTACATAACATGGGAGACGCTAGAAGGCATTTTGCTGAGTGAACTAACTCAAAGGCCTAAGAACAAATATTATATAAAACCATTATACTATTATAAAAACAGAAGAATAACCAGGAAGATGTGTAAGGATATCTAATGAGAGAAGGAGAGAGGACAGAGGTCATGGGGTTGGGGCTGGGGAATCACAGCTTCTCAGAGTTTGGTGGGTGGAAGGAGGGGGTGAAAAAAACACAATGTATGTGAATGAAACACAATGTAAACAAACCAATAAAAACAGCAATATGTGGTAGAGGACTTAGGGCTTAGTGGAGAGAAAGATTGAGTCCTACCCAGTGCTTTGAGGAGATTGGTGTTTGAATTGATATATGGACTCACATTGGGTGGTTGATTCAAGAGATTTACATTCGAAAGGGCAAGCAGATGGGATGAAGGGAAAAGAAAAGAAAGGAACTTCCCCCCCTCCCCACAATTGGAACCAGCTTTTGGCTTTTGAGGCAAGGAAAATCCGGTGCCCATTAGAACCCGCTTTCAAGACTTAAGGTTGGAGGCTGCTCCCTCAGAACGATCACCTGGATCCAGAGAATGGAAGCTGGAGGAACACAACAATGGAGAAGGGTGTTGAACTTGGACATGCTCATACAGCCCTGCCCAGTTATCACACACAGAGGTGTGGCTGTGCAGGGGTGGTTGGCTTGAGGAGCGGTGAGTCATGAGAACCCCTGGCTTGTTGACTGGGCCTCAGGTAGGGGCTGGGGCTGAGTGAGGAGCCCAGCGGGTCTAGAACATGGGAAAGGTTAGACTCCTGAGCTTGCAGCCAATGTCCATCTGGTCCTACCCACAGACGACGGATGATGAGGTGACCAGAATCCAAATGGATAAAGGGGCGATCCAAGCTGTGGACGAGGGTACGTTCTACAATCTAATGCTTTGGTCTGGACTAGACTTTGAAGATTCAGATACACAGAGTTTCCAAGTTGAAAAGAGGATCCTTCAACAAAAGGGACGCACTTGTTCCCTCAGAATACTGGTTTGATAGGGACAGGCAAATTGGAAATTGGCTAACAGAGGAACATTGGGACATGACACAGCTGCCTTACATGCTTTCACAAATGTACTACTTAGTGTAAGGACAGAAAAAACCCCACAGCATACATGAAACACAATTTAATATGTTGTTGTTATGTGTCGTCGAGTCATTTGCAACCCATAGCGACCCTATGCACAACAGCCCTAAACCCTGCTCTATCCTGTGCCAACCGCACCACCTCTGACACACCCATCCCGATTACCCCAGTCACTGAATCAATCCATCTCATAGAGGGTCTTCACCTCTTGCGCCGTCCCTCCACCCTCCCAAGCACGATGCGGTCTCCAAGGACCCGTCCTTCCTTGCAACATGCCCAAAGTATGTCAGACAAAGCCCCAGAATCCTTGCCTCTAAGGAGTTACTTGGTTTAACCTTCTCCAGGATGAATCTGTTTGTTAAATGAAGCTAAATTATCACTTAAAGAATTACAATCTAATATTAGAAATTTGAAAAACCCTACTGTACAACAATAACATACTATGACAGGTTTGGGAGCAAGAGCGGCATCCACTTCCTAAATAACATGCCTCTAGAAACTCTATGAACTTTGATCAATGTCAATAGCTGCAGAGGGGCTGCAGGCCTTTTTCTTCAGAGGGTCACTACGAGCTCTGCTTGACTCGAAGTCAATCAACAATAACTCAGATAACACCCCCACACACACCCCTAGACTGCTCTGAGCTGATCATAAAATTCATGGTGAAAATAGCAGTTTGAAACTTAGGTTCTCAGAACTCTTTGATTTTTATGAGTATATTAACATCCTGTTTTCATGTTTATGTAATAATTTTCCTCTTTTTTAAAAGTTTGAAAAAATATTCTCTGCAAACCAAGGGTCTGATCTTACCTTAGCTGCCATTATATTGCATATGCCTAAAATTAATTTTTCAATATTTAATAACTAGAAGTTGATACATGGCTGTGAATGTTATAATCATAGTGGGAATTCATAAATGTTTAGAAAGGTCAGTGGCCACATATCTGGTCTGTCTCTTTACTTGGTGATCCCAGGGAAAGGCTCTGCAAAAAACCCGAAAGGTAACTGGACTTCTGGCAAAGTTGAGTTGCCAAAGTCATCTGAAAAGGGAGCAAGAGACTGAACACTTCTGGGAGCAGTAAGATGCCCAAATGGAGAAAAGATTTCATTTAGTGCAGAAAATGTGTCATACCCTCGGCGCCCATTGTGAACGTTGTGTTAGTCCACCGGTGGGCCTGCCTGTTTCCCTCTCTCTTGATTTCACAATTTGTTGGCTGCCTTCCACAATAAGACAAACACAAAAAGAAGCAGTTAACTGTTCTTCAGCACTGAATTTTTTTTTTTCTT
>NW_006399950.1:5154767-5161826 GCF_000299155.1 Elephantulus edwardii | reverse complement strand
CAACTGTGACTGGAATTGATTTTTTTTCTTCAAGCAGAAAAAGGCAGCAGGGAATGCATTTTGTCCATCACTTTATTCTGAGCTGTGGAAACCACAGCCCAAGGTCCCCTGGTTCCCACTGGTACATGCAATACAGAACAACAGTACAATTGGCGTCCGACAGCCAGCTGAGGTTATCAGCACCAAGGTTTCACCAGGGCTGCTTTCTTCTTTCTCCCGTTTGAACTGGGCCCAGAAGCTGCTGCCTGGGTGGCAGCTCCGAGGACAGAAGGCAGAATTCTTTCTGCTCACCATTGTTGTCACCAATATTTAGCCTAATCCATGCAAGAGCAGGCGTGTAATCTAATTTTGCAAAGGACAGGACAAAATAGCCCATTGTACTATTTATTTAATATTTGTCGTTCTTTGCAATTATGACTCTAACCTCAGAATTGAGAGCTGAAGAATCTGGAGCGTTGCCAACTCCTGCCCTGAAACATTTACGTGGCCTCCCATGACATTAAAATCAAGCCAAGCCTCTTTATACTGACATTCACGTCTATTTTTTTTTCCCTCTTCTTGTCTTGGTTATAAGGTCCTGCACTAAGAGAAATAGTACATGTCAGGGATTTGAGAGGATGTGAATTTGTGGGTTGGTTGTTTGTTTGTTTGCATTCAGGGGCGAGAAGTCCAAGCTGGGGCATGGCTCAAGGGCCAAGTCCTTCTTTGTCTACTTCAACTCCTAAGAACAGCACTGTCTGTAGGTGTTGGGCTTGTAGATTCATCTGTCTCCATTGCCAAGCAGTGTCTATTTTCACTTTTCATGTGGGCCTCTGGGTTCACTCTGGTCTTTCATAACTCAAAAACGAATTAGAGTTATGATTATCCCATGGCCTGAGGTAATCAACCGGCTGCATTATATTAGATTGTGATGTGGGAGACAATTTTATCAACAGGTGTAAGGAAGGCTTAGGTTTCCAACACCTATTTCAGGAAGACGCGGCTTAATTCATGACATCACACAACATTCACATTGTGGACACAGTGAACAGTTTGATGTACAAAGGTCCCCTGCTCTCTTTCAATCAGGGTCTTGTATACCCCACGTTTGGCACCTCTTTCTCAGATGGTCCACATCTGGGCTGGCACTCCCATGTAAGTGCCTCCGCAGAGTGACCTGTGTCCCTGGTTACCATTCTTAACACAGTACCCAGATAATACTATGTCCCAAGCACCATGTTATTCATTTAAAGAAGCCACGCCCTCGCTCGGCTTTGTTAGCATTCCTGTCACAAAGCATGCGGTTCATAAATACCAGTCAGAGAAGGCATGAAGTGGACTGCAGTAAGTGGACAGGAGCTGGCCATATAACGTATGAATTAATTGCTAGAAGGTTTTAATAAGATGTGTATGAGTAGAATGTAACAAAAGACAATCTCCAGTTTTAGTTTCCTTATAAGGCTAAAATGGAGCTCTGGTAGCCTAGTGGTAAGGAGTTGTGCTGCCAACCCAATGGCCTGTGGTTCAAATGCACCAACAGTCTGCAGGAGAAAGAAACGCTCTCTCTACAGCTTCTGCCAATACATTGGAGGATCAGCTATGGGTTGGTTCTGATGCAAACGTAGACACATGTACACAGACTAAAAGTGCAAAGGAGATCTGGTGGCAGCCTACTCAAGCACTTGACAGTGAGAATGCAACCTGGGGCCTCTAGGTGACACATGGTTAAGCAAATGTCTATGACCTGAGCAGCAACAATGAACTCAAATATACCAATGATCAGGAGGAGGATGGAAGAGGAACAGGCAAGGTTTTATTCTGTTGCACATAAGGTCTTTGGAAATTGCCTCTTAAATAACTAAAAATGCTATTTTTTTTTTCTTTTTAATGATTCTCTCCCTCAATGTTTCTGTTACTTGATAATTTGGGGCTGATATTTTCTTTTCCCTTCTTAATGGTGTCTTTCTTTTCCTTGTCCCTAGTTTCTGCATGTTTGGGCATTTGACTCGTCTTCCCCACATGGGAGAGATGAATTTTTTAGAAGCAGAGAATCCTCCACTCATTCTTAGCTACAATCTCACTAGCTCTGTGGCTTTGGAAAACATACTCTGGACATAATCTTTTTCTGACTTATGTAGTATCTGTACATATTTTTTTTTAATGTGTAAGCTAGCTTGCCAAGAAACAAACTGAGAAGAGAATGTTTCCATAGAAAGATAATTCTTGAAAGGCATAAAGTTTCTGTTGAGAATTCAATGCATCTTCAAAATAATAATCTTTAAATATTTATTTAACTCATATTGTTTGCTAAAGGGAAGAGGTTGTTTTTTTTAAAGTATATATTTTCAGATACAGTATTAGTTGCCCAAGACATGACTTCACTCAGTAAAACACACACTATGATATGCAACTGAAATATTCACTTCACTGCAAGTTCAATATTGACACGTTCGGAACGCCACACGCTGTCATTTCTCTGTCCCCCTCGCACAAGCACAATGTGGACATAATCATCAGAGAGGTCAGCGTGAGCAAGAAGGGGTTTTGTTTCCGTGATTTTATTTCCACCTCTGGCTGCCATCTGTTTCCCTTGCTACAGAAGACGGCAGTGTGGAAAACTGAGTTAGCTTGAATAATATTTGTGATTTATTCCTGTCATCCTTTAATACGATGTATTGATATTGAGGACCAACTCTATAATTTGCGAGACCCAGTGCCAAATGAAAGTACAAGCCTCCTTTTATTATCAAGAATTTAAAATGTATGGCTTTTCACCAAGCCAGGGCCCTTGTGAACATACCCGTAATTGCTGAGTCAGTTGTTCTGACAGACACCACCCGCCATCGGCTTTCCAAGGTGGTAAGGATTTAGGAAGGAAACTAACCATTGTTCTCCATGGAGCAATTGATGGAGTCAAACTATTGACTTTTAAGTTTGTCTGGTACCTTACAAACAAGGGTCCCATTCTGAGCCTGAGTTCTGTCCTCTAAACCTGCACAGGACACGTGCCCATAAAGAGGGTCCTGCCAATGTTCCAGGCAGGTGACTGGTTCACCTTTATTTCCAAGCGCTATTGGTCGTGGTGGTGGAGAATCCAGGTGGACCGTCAATTCCCCTTTTCTACTTAGAAACATCGTGGATTTCTCTCATTTGCTTGTTATATTGTGTTGTGTTTTACCTCTAGGGACTTAGTGTTTCGTCCTTTACGTCTAGCATGGATGTGGGATTTGCTCCTCTAGACAAGGCTCAGCACCCCTGAGGAATGCGGCTTTGGAGGGAACTCAGTAGATACTACGGGAGGGCACGCGTGAAACCATGACAAGAGTTCTCATCTCACTCTCAAAGTCAACATACCTCAACTAGTAGCACACTTGGGATTTTAAGAGGCTAAAAGAATTTCTCATTTGTGTCTCAGCCATCAGTGCCCACAGCTGAGCCCTTGAGACAAGAATAAATAAAGCAGAGGGCCAAATGTTAAGTGAACACCTGCTAAGGAGGCTGGCTTGGAAGCCAGGTTGACAATGAAAGTAGCAAACATTAGGAGCAGGAAACAGTAAGCCAAGAGAGTGCATGTCCTGCTAGCTGCTCACCGGCCATTCTTCCACCCCCCATGGAAGTGAGGTGACGACCAAGCAGGTACACGTCAACACCTGGTGAGTGGCTAGCATGCGGACTTCTGCTTCCCTGGGCTGTGGTGACACTGGCACTAACCCGGCCTTTGGCCATATGTGTTCATGTAAGGAATAACTTCTTGATAGTTTAAATATATGGATGGCAACTGTTTGCTGTCAGTTTGATCATAAAAGTCAATTAACAATGTTGAGGCCAATATTATTTGGACAAAAAGTATATTTTAAAGTCCTTGGAGGATGACCCTCAAAGTAGAAGGTAGCCAAAAACTGAGAAAACTCAGGCTTTCAGAAGTATGTCAGTTTTAACATGCTGGTAAAATAGTAGGATTTTTCTTTAATTGCAGACATTGCACAGAAACGAAATCTTTCAAAATATTTCAAATGTGTTAACATTTAAGCTACTAAGATTTTTCTAAGATTTGCATCATTTCTTAGGGTGCAAAACTTAGCACTTGGTGTGCAATTTTGTTGGTTCACTTTAGTCTTCTAGAATTCTCAGTTCATTAGTAGATTGAAGAAATGTCTTTGATTTTGCCAAGTACATATTTATATTATAATATCTATATTTCTATAAAATCTGAAAGACATATGCAATGTATATGAATGGGAAGGAAGAGGACAGAAAAATCATCAATGAGTTGACTTCATTTTAAGATGATATAAACTCAATAGGATTAGGAGTACTGAAATATTCCTTGAGCACACCTCATTCTTGCTCCTTAATATAGAAGTGTGTATCAATTTAAAGACGCCTTAAAAGACACCAAACATTCAAGAAAACTGAGACTGCACAAGGCATCAAGATCTGCGTACATAATCATAGTTGTAAACTGTGAAAACAGAGCTAATGCCCTTAATCAGAAAGGCTCCAAAGGAGTTCAAAATTATTATCTCACATAATCTAGAAATTTTGTCTGAAATTAATGGCCACTGTGAAATCTATGAAACATTCTGGTGGCATAGATTGTTATAGTTCACTGCCAACTGAAAATTCAGTCGTTGCATCTACCAGGTGCTTTACAGGAGAAAGATGGGTAATTTCCCCCGGAAAAGATTTATAGCCTCCAAACAGATGGAGGGCTTGAGGAGTTGGAAGTGACTCGACAGCAGTGTGCATATGAAATACACAGATATGGCTTGTTGAAGAGCACAGGTTTATCCCAATATAATCAGAAAAAACAGGTCTGGCGTCTGGTTCCACCTCGATACACATGTAAACCTAATCAAGGTCTGTAACCTTTTCTAAGCTTCTATTTTATGATCTCTGCTGTAACAGATAATAGTAATGCGAAATATTCTTATAGGCTTCTCTTAAAAGACACAACAAATAAAGTGCTTAGCACTAGTCTCATGTGTGTGATCTAAGAACTGAAAGGATTTCATCTCAATTTAGTTCCATGTTCTCCCTTGGTTTCATGTCCAAATCTCCGAGGAGTGTCAAGCAGTCTTTCTGCCAAACTCAAAACAACTGACAGTGACCACAGCAATGACAGAAAGTTGTAAGTATGATCATGAATTGAACTTTAGTTCTCCCAAAAATACGTGTTTACTTGACTCAGCCATGACTGTCACTGTATTGGATGCAATGATGTGATGTGGCACTTTTCTATGATCTTTTATGGTTTGATAAATCCTTTGAATATAAAAGACTTAAGAGTGGAATATAGTAGTTTTAATCTCATGTCTTCCCTGAGATACCTTTGAGTTTTGGTGTTGGAGAATGGTACTGAATATCCCATGAACTGTGAAAAGAAAAATCTTTGATGAAGATTTTTCCATGTTCAATGAAGTGAAACCAGGCTGCTCCTTAGAAGCAAAGATGATGGAACTTCATCATACACCTTTATGTATGTTCTCAGATCAGAACGGTCCTGGAAAAAAGACCTGGTGTTGAGAGAGGTGGAGAGTTAGAGACAGACACTCAGCAAGATGGACTGATACAATGACTGTAGTAAAGGCTCCAGCACATCAGAGACTGTGAGAATCGCACAGGATAGGGCAGAGCCCAGGGCTTTTGTTCACAGAGACACTGTGAGTTATAGTCAACTCAGCGGCACCTAATTACATAATACAGGAGCTCTGATGGTATAGTCCATACAGTTTCACTACAACTTAAAGGTGGTGCCTCTGTGGGGCTTTAAATTCGCCAGCTGCTCTTCTGGAGGAAAGTGGACAATCTCCTTTGAAACCATTTATAGCCTCTGAAAACGTGCTGAAGGGTCACTTATGAGTGCGTTCTGACATAACTGCCGTGAGTTGTTGCTTTTTTACAATATATGTAACATTGTTGTTGTTATGTGTCATAGACTACCCTTCTCCCATTGTGCAGTTGGTGGATTTTGACCAAGTCCTGTGAGATTGCAGAGCAATACATACATACATGCAACATGCATATATGTACACATACACACATACATACAAAGACTGCTTATCTACATTATCATGGAGTTTGGTTTCCTGGTTTAGAGGTTAATGGTCATTCTTTCCCAGTTGATAGCCCTAATAATTCTGTTTAGTTCCTAGTTAACTGTACTGTGTTTGAAGTCTTAAAAGCTTACCAGCCATTCTTATTTGCAACAGATACTAGTTTTTATTCTCCTGGACCAACAGCCAAAGGATAAGAGTTGGAGATGAGGTAAAGAGTGAATAAAATGTTTGGCTAATTCTCTCCATGAATAATTTCCTTCTTAGCACCGAGACCAGAAGAACTGAATCCCTGCCACAGTTTCCAAATTCTAAATAAGCATCGTGATCAAAAAAGGGGGGAAATATAGAACATACATTTTACTTATAATGGGACCGAGAATTTCTGAATCCATGGAGGTTGTTTGAACCCCTAAAATTATTTCCTGGAGGTAATCTTTAAAACTGAAACAAAAAATGTCCACTTCAGATCTTTATACAACAGTTTAACCCAAGTAGTAAAGAGTTAGTAGAGAGTATCTGCCTTGAACTTTATGCTCTTACATGCATTCAAGTTGACAACAGCAATTTCAAATGTAGGAAGCTTAGAGGGCTGTATATAAGGGAGGGAGGAAGAATGAAAAAAGAGGAGGAGGAGGAGGATGAAAACTTTTAACATAAATAATGTTACTGAATGATGAATCGCCCAAATACACTAGAGATAGAGAGAGAGAGAGAAAATGAGAGAGAGAAAGCAAGACAGACAGACAGACAGACCTAATGCAGAATTTGAGCATCAGAGACTGTCTGTCTGGGTGTGCTCTAACATCATGTACTGTGTTCATTTTTCCTTGTTTGGGGGGGGATTTTTTTTACATTTTCCAGGTGATTGTAACACACAGTCAAGGTTGAGAACTATCACAGCATTAGCTAGGAAATGATCCCTGAAAATCAACAATTACGTGTGTCATGTGGACACTCACCGAGCATCCTGACATAGTGATATCATCCTCTCTAATTTTTATTCATAAAAAAATGGCTTCCC
>NW_006399950.1:5100365-5153786 GCF_000299155.1 Elephantulus edwardii | reverse complement strand
CTTTCTTTCTTGCCCCTTTGGAGATGAAAAAGCACGTGCCATCTGGTGGTCAGCTTATTTCCTAAGGCTACACTTTGTGTTCTACTTAATAGTAAATAGCAGAGAAGTTTGTTGAAAAGTATATTATTAAGGACGCACGCACCCGTGTCCTTGCGCACACAGGTGCCTAAAGCGCCCAGGAGTAATGCAGAAGAGAGGCCTGGTGATCTACTCCTGTACATATCGCAGCCAAGAATTCCCGATGGAGCAGTTCTACTTGCTTCGCACATGGATCACTGAGAGCTGGAATTGCTCAGACATTTTCTGGCTTTTATTTGCATTCCTCAATCTTAAGAAATTAGGATGACCTGTGTGTGCATTTTTCTTTGGTAATTCTAGGACATAAGGATGAACAATTCCCCATGAAAAAGGAAGGATCATTCCTACTCTCTCTCTCCCCCTCCTCTCACATTCTTTCTCTTTTTCTTTCTTTAAACTCTAACTTCCTTTCCAGGATAAGAGGGGGAACTATTTCTTACTAAGGCCAATTAAGGTTGCCCAAGTGAAGCAAAGTCCCCTGAGATCAATCAAAACAACTGCATAGATGAGAAAGGAAGTGTATGACCTCTTTTTCTCCTTATAAGAGTTTAGTTCCTGCCCTGAGGAATACCAGTTACTCATTTTTCACTAGAGGTAACGAATGAGCCGTCTATAGAATTTAACTATCTCCTGGCTGTTAGAAAAGTTTCTACCTTGCTGGTCAGGACATTTCATTCATTAATATTCTGTTGGTTTAGGTTTCCTATTTTAAAGAATTAGATTATGCCTGAAAAATTGCATTTAAAATAAGATTGGGTCACCATGATGCCCGTCAAACCAAGAGATTAAATTTATGGCCAGTTTCCAAATTGTGTTGTAAAGAACACAGTCTTCAGCAAAAATATTAAAATAGCTTTTTTATGAACAAATAGGATTGGGAAATGACGACTAAGAGATAAGCATTTCCATCACACGTGTTCAAGCCTTGTTGTTCAAGTGTAACCTGCAGACTACCAACGCCATCATGAGCTGGAAACTTCTTGAAATGCAGGACCTTGGTCACTAAGCCACGCCACTTAGTCAGAACGTGCTTCTAACACAATCTTCCAGATGTTCACATCTGCACATGTCACAATTTGGTGACCATTATGTCCAGATACACTCAGTTTGGTAAACATATGCACGTATGACATTTCATTAACCATTGGAATAGAGAATCTCACATCACAGTTTAATATGAGTAAAAATTAATAATTGTAATTTACTCCTTTAAACTTTCTACATCTTAGCCAACAATGAGTTACTACCATTGGGTAGGTTCTGACTTGCAAAAACTCTTCATCAGATTTCCAGTGCTAGAAATACTAACAGGAAGATACTGCTTATTCTTTCTCAGAGTAGTTATTGGATTCAAAACACCAGAGATGTGAAGTCTTTGGGTTAAATGCTCATTTCTACAGACTAAGTCATCAGAGCTCCCTGGTACATCAGGAGTTGAATAAAAATATGAGCCTAGGATCTCAGAATCACAGAGGCGGAAGACTCAAGTCCAGCAGATCTATGAAGACGATGTGTCACATCCTACCTGGTATGCCACATTCCACCTCAGTGCGCCGTATCCGGGGTCTTAAAACCATGTGAAGAGCTATCTGCGATGCAACTACGGTCTCTCCTCATCTGGATCAAAGAAGAATAAAGAAAATGAAAGACTATTAGACCTAAAATCCAGCGGACCACGTGGAGTGTGGTGAATATCAGAAGCAGTTACTGGATGCCAGGGCAGAGCTGTGTTCCATGTTCCAGAGGACTTTTCAAGAATGATGCTTCAGACGTTGGCCTTTTTGATGGGATGCCTGTGAGTGGACCCAAAGCCCCAGCTTTCAGCTACCAGCCAATCACAGGATTTGGTTAAACAAATGTCCTATTTGTAGGCACAGGTCTTCCCAAATAAATGACATCAGGTAAGTTATGATTCATATAACTAATTCTGACTTCACAGCAAAATAAACCCATACCCGGTCCTTTGTCACTCTTTCAAACCTCCTGTCAGAAATTACCCCAGTCACCCCACTGCTTTCTGAAAAACCTAGAAAAGCAGCTTCTCTTCTGGCCTGTCCTCCATATATGCTTCTAAGAAGGTCCGTCCCTTGGGGACGTCACTTTCTAATAAATCTATATGTTTACCTGCAAACAAAAGAGAAACCTCTCTTCCCTGGGGTGTCCTCACGTTAGGGAGGTTATATAAACCTGTACTAAAGCCGTTTGTCTACCATTTGCTCCAATAAAACCAAGGTTGACTGACAAGGTCTCATTTCCATCATGGGCCAAAAGCAGTTGTCATGGTACCTTTCTCAAAGAATGCTTTCTTTTATCTCCATGTATCCCTTTAAAAATAAAACCTAAAATAGTTTTCAAATAATTATGTCTAAAGCCACCCATAAATTAGACTTTTATGCTTTATGTGAATAAATAAAATTTTTTTCAATTTATTATATTCTTTGGCCTTAAAAGAAAAATATGTTATCCCAGACAGGGAAAAAAGTATATTTGAAAATTTAGAGTGTTTATTTCAATTGTCTTTGTTGAAAATAACCTATTTTTCATTTCTTTTGAAGACAAGTGGACATTTGGCATTTACAACTGCAAAGGATTTAAAAGATAAGTCTCTGTAGCAACAAAATACAGTAGTTTTATTTTTCAGTGAATAAACACATTCATCCTTAAATTAAAATTGCCTCCAAAGAACTCTTAATAAATCAATCTCATTCTTTGGCTTCACTCATGATAGTCAGGAAAGACTCACAAACAATTATTTTTTAAATGCAGTTTACATTTAAAAGGAATACTTTATATTATTACCCATGTCTATGTTTTGAAAAATTTCTTTTAGGTCAATAAGATCAGACACAATAATACCTACCTCCTGTGTCCCTTTCAAACATTTCTAGTGTTCAGCTCAAACATACAACATTTTTCTCAGAAATTCTAATTGTTGAGAGGTGAAGGTTAGACATGTTTATTTTGGGTATATTCATCGCCAAGATTGTGCTTAAGTGTGCCCTTGTCAAAGAGATGTGAGCTCTGAGAAAAGAAGAAGTGCTTGGAATCTCACAAGAAAGCATTTTTTTAAGCTAGCAATGAAAGCGAGTTCTGTGTTTCAAGGTCATTTCACTGTGGGAGGAAATTGATAGAGTCTAATTAGAGTAGAAATGCTCTAAAGTCTGCTCAGTAGAGATGCACTTGGCTGGCGCTGACAGCAGGAAGGAGTTGGAGGAAGTATATAAAATTTTCTGTTATTGATTTACATTTTGTAACAGCCCAAGGAATTCAATGTATGTTCACATGACACACAAACTTTCAGTCCTATTGCGCGATTAAAAATAGAAACTTTGAGGGCTTCCTCCTGCTTACTCATTATGAATGTTCAAACAAACAGTAGATTGTAGATTTAATTCCTTATGAATTGCTTCTACTAAATAAATTGCAAACATTTATAGAAGCTGTTAAGGGAAAAGTGCAATTGGCCCTAAAAAGGCCTAAAACATGCCTTTTTTGTTTGAGTTGCTTAGAATTTTAATTAAAATGTATCAACACTTTCCTTCATCAGCTGGGAAGAAAAGTTTTCCTTCAAAATTTTAAATTTCATTGACTTGTACGTTCCTTCTAAATGGAGTGACAGAAGTCTTCCGCTCCGCCTCATTTGCTATGGGGTTGACTCAGGTTCACGGCAGCCTGCATGTGTGGAACGTACACGCTCATCTCAGAGCTCTCAATGGCCACATTTTCAGAAATGGTTCACCAGGACCTTCTTAGGAGGACTCCAATCTGCAACTCTGTGGGTAATAGTCCAATACACTGACTACTTACAGCGTCAAAAGACTCTGTTTTCACGTCAGGACATTTAACATAACATCATATATTGTACAATGACTGGGGATGATAAAGAGAATTGATGCCTTCGAGCTATGGTGTTGGAGAAAAGTGTTGAATATATCATGGACTGCTAGGAGAAAAAATAGATTCATCCTGGAGAGGGTAAAACCAGGCTGCTCCTTGGAGGCCAAGATTCTGAAGCTCCATCTGACATACTTTGGACATGTCACAAGGAGGGACCAGTCCTTGCAGAAGGACATCATGTTTGGGAGGGAGGAGGGACAATGCAGGAGAGAAAGACCCCCTCTGAGGTGGATTGATTCAGTCACTGGGATTGTGGGGGTAGATGTGTCAGAGACAATAAGGTTGGCGCAGGATAGAGCAGGGTTTAGGGCTCTTGTACAGAGGGTCACTATGAGTCACAAGCCACTCAACAGCACATAACAACAACACAACAACATAACATATACGGGAGCCTTGGTGGCTAATTACTAATTACTAAATGGTCAGCAGTTCAAACCCACGTTGCTGCTTTGTAGTAAAAAGATGAGGTAGTTTCCTGGGTTGTACAATTTGATGGTGGGAGGGGGAGGGAAATGGAATTTGTTCAAATTTGTATTCAAATTGTGTAAATAAACTAGTAGAGGGGAAATAATAAAACTCCTGATCTTAGAAACCTTGTGAAGCTGTTCCTCTCTGTCTTACAGGGAACTGTGAACTGCAGTCACTTCAATGGTCCAGGACGTTTGAGTATATAGTACACAGTTGTTTGAGTCAGGACTGACCCATAGCTGACCCTCCAGCAGGTTTTCAGAGGTAGGAAATTGTTCAGGTGGTGATTATCTTTCTGCTAAGGATCAGCTGATGGATTCGAACCACGTTCCTTAGGGATTACAGCACAGCTTCATACCACTGCACCAGCAGAGCTCCCTGTGTAAATGTACTACCTCTGTGTCTATCTGCCACTTCCACAGACTGATAAAGACACGGAAAAAGAAGAGATCATGATTTTAATGCTTCTTCCGAATTCTGTTTCTAAAACACTGAAGGCCTTAGAGTGTTGTTTAGTGTGGAAACTTGCTATGTTTTGAAACTCTAAAATATAACACACGTAGTGGTGTGTTTCCAAATCTGTTCTGGCCAAAGTATTAACAGGCTGGTCTGGGAGGATGTGAAAATAAATAACCCTTTCTTCTTAGAACAATGCGGAACAGAATTCCCTGTGTCAATGTTACGGCCTGTCTCCTGTAACACCTAGCAGATATCTATCACTCCATTTATCCTTGAGCTGAGTAAATACAGTGGATTATATATAATCCTTAAAATGTTCGGTCTCTTTGTGTCCCCCTAACCATCCCCCAAAAAAACCCGAGTGAAATACTTCTCTATGAAATAAAGGGAATCACCACCAAGATAGTTTGGGGTCACAACACGTGAGGCAAGAGCACCCACATGTCAAGCAGCCAACATTTTATGCCTTCATCTTCCCTGTTACTCCCTCATTCCCTGAGCCAAAGAAAGAGCAACACAAAACCCCCCATAAAGTGCACCACTTTTCGCTTTTACAAGGAGGAGGAGAATCGACTTCAATAAACATCAGGATAATTTCTCAGAAGACCCCTGGTTCTCGGTAAGCTAACTCTACATGACATTAAATCCAAATGCCCCTCATTCAAGTTCCATCCGATTTACCGCCCACACATTAATCCCACTTGATCTCCTAGGGCTGTTTCATCTTCTAGCAATGCTTTTATGATCTTCCCATTGCACACTCGTTTTCTCTGTGGTATGTGTGCACGGGAGGCCACACGTTTTACCTTTGCATCCGAGTTAACATCGCGTGTGTCCTCTGAGCCAGGACCCTCTCCAGTGAGCAACACCAGGGCTAGCCTTGCAGGCAGGGAAGCGAGTCACTTAGTAAAGTGACCTGAATTCCTGCTACCTCGGGAACCTGTGTGTGCTGCTCTATTTCGTGAGGCATTTGCTGCCAACAGAAGCTTTTCATTTCTAAAGCGTTCTCAGTTAATGATGTTTTCCAGGTCAAAAGGACTTGAACCGATGCAGTGTCAGTGGTAGCAGCAGTTATACGAACGCTAGGTAGTGGTTAGAGGACGCGGATGTGGCTGCACAGTGCCTGGCTTCAAAACCTATTTCTGATGCTTATTTACTGCTTGGGTTTGGCCACAGTTCCTGAGCACTATTTCTCATGTTTAAAGTGGGATGATGAGACTGGCGACCTCATAAGCCTCGGTGGGAAGCATGCAGGTGTATGCGCACATGTCCCTTAACAAGTGTCTGGAACACAGTGTCACTAGCCAGCTGCCCATCAGTCTGATTCAATAGCAGGCTCAGGTGCTCCAGAGCACAGCTGGACCCCAACGGGTTTTCACTGCCTGCAACCTTCAGTAAGTAAATTCCTAGGCCTTTCTTCCTTCCTGCAGGGTTGTATTTGAACCATCAAACTCTTTGACAAGTGTGTAACTGCAGAAACTTTAGACACATATCACAGAATTAATAAATGATGTCTATGAATGGTCCAGATCTGGAGAGGACCATTTAACAAAACTTCACTGCTGTTCAAATAAGCAGACTCAGGTCAGTCCTAAGTGCTCTTGTGGTGGTGGTTGTTGTTGTTGTTGTTGTTGTTAAGTGCTACCGAGTTGTAAGTGACTCACAGCGACCCTATGAATGAAAGACCTGAACACTTTTATAACTTCCTTTGTTTCTCCACGTTCATAGTGTTTCTGGAGGCAAGCTATTTATGGAAGTGGATGCCATTCCTGCTTCCAAGCTTGTTTTAATCAGGGAGCTCCACCAAACACTGTCCACCATGGGTAACCATTATTGCATTTGACATATTAGTGTCACAGTATTCCGCATCACAGCAACCATGAGTTACCTCTGTACAGCAAACGGACAGACCAGGGCTATCCCACCTAGAAGAATGTTTGACCAAAGCCAATCAAGAGCAGGCCCGAGGGCCACAGATTAAACACAGGAGTCCAGATTTACTTTCATGTGTCTGGTGACATTTTTAGGGAAGAAGCCTTTTGGAAGGCCTGACTTGTCCCAGCTCCACTTCTCCTTTATTATTAAATATGTATATTAATGACTGCCTTCCAGTGGAACCGAGGCACTGTTGACCCTCCAGTGGCTCAGCTGTAATTTGTACTAAAGGAGATTGTCCACCTTTCTCCTTTTGAGTCACTGGTGGCTTCCAACTACCAGAGAGAAGCCACTCAGCCAATCCATGGATTGACAGAGTGACTGTGGCCATGGATCTGGTGTGTCAGAGACAGTGAGGTTGGCACAACATAGGCCACGGTTCAAAGCCATGGTTCATAGGGGAACTATATAGTTCCCCTGTGAATTATGGTCAACATGTCGGCACGTCACAAGAGCAACAAGGACCTCTCAGGTGACTCTGATTAACTTTCTTCTACGTCCCATTCTCTAAGTCATGGTGGCTGGTCCCTCGTTGGCTTAATTGGACAAAGAACATATTCTGAGCATTCTCTCAGGATTTTAATAATTAAACAATAACAATAAAATCCATAAACACCTAGTAGCCATCATGAAACCAAGAGATGACACTGAGTAATGTTATTGGAAAGATCCGTAGTTCAAACCCACCATATAATCCATAAGCGGGGGGAAAAAATTGAATGAGCTGTCTGCTTCTGTAAAAAGCTAGTCTTCGAAATTCAACAGGGTAGATCTGCTCTGTCTAATGTTGTTATTAGGGGCCATCATGCTGACTGAAACTCATAGTTACCCTGTGTATATCTGATCTGAATGTCACTCTGTCCTGTGTCAACTTCACCATCTCTGGCTTATTCAAGCCATTGTCACAGTCACTGTGTTAAATCATCTTGTCAAAGATCTTCCTCTCTTTCTCTGAAGCCTCCACTTTCTCCAGAATGAGGTCACTCCTGAAGATGATCTCATAGAATTCCAAAGAGTGGGAGAAGAAGTTTCATCATCCTGGCCTCCAAGGAACACCCTGTTTGTACTTCCTTCAAGAGAGACTTGTTTGTTCCTTTGGTCATCTGTAGGCCATTCAGTACAAGAGCACAATTTAAAGGCATCAGTTCTTATCTGTCAATACTCATTCACTGTCCAACTTTCACATGCAGAGGAAGCAATTGAAAATGCCATGGATTGGGTCAGGCACATCTTAGTCTTGAATCTGACAGTATTTTCCTTAGCACTTGTGAGAGGTCCTTAACCACAGATTTTCCCAACGTAACTGTGTCCAATAGGGTGACAGAAAGTTGGAATCAATAGAAGATCAACAAATTGAAGGGTCTACCTAGGCCTTCTTTATCCATATCGATCTAAAGCTAGATTCACCTCTAAATCTTCAAACCATATCATTCCGTAAATCTACTTTTTTATTTAAGGCCATTTGAGTTGAGTCTTCTGTTAAATTGAAAGTTAATGAAGTAACTAATGCAAGACTGTCAATCAATAATTGTTAAATGACCAATTTATCACAAAATATTGTCCATTCGTTTCCATTAACAATGATCCACTTCCCTTTAAGGATGTAAAAGTTGTATATTACATAAAGCCAACTCCTGTGGTGTAATCACATTATATTTTTATTTTTCAATGTTTGCTTCTTCTCTCTGCCTAAGAGCTGCAGTGCACCCAGTTCATCTGACATCAGAGCAGGGACCAGAATACGCACAAGGAGAGGAAGGCACCACGCCAGCTCCCCTAATCACTCCAGACAGCGGGAGTGTGTGTGCTCACCAAGTTTGATTTTGCAACGTGAAAACTAGTGACATTATCCTCTCATCCAGTTAATTGTAAATCAGGATATTTAGCTAAGATTCAGACAAAAAAAGATCAAAGATTACACAAAAAGGGACAAGAGGAACCTTCATGTCCAGATCATGCTGCTAATCTTCAAGATAACCTGAAGTCCTTCCACGTGTTTGTAAAAGCAAGTGAAAAATCGATGAGAACTAAGGTCAGAGGAAAGGAGCGATTAGACTACGAGAGGTTTATCGGGCCTGGGTGCACTGTGGCTATTGCCTATGCTGAGTCCTCCGTCAGTCTGGGAAGACAGCAAGCTGTCGTTTTCCACTTTCCGTGCTGCTGTAGAGATAATGCTCTTAACAACAGGAGGCCTTGCTGAGTTCAAGGTCACTTGGTTCTCAGGCATTGCTTGTAGGAAGAATGAACCTGAGAAGGGCTGCTATGAAATTCAAGGAGGTTAGGGGTTCTATCCATCATCCATAAAGGAGTCACTGAGCTGTAGATGTGTTTATCACAAAGTAGAGAAAAAGAGGAAAGTGAAGAATGAAGATGCATGTTAAGGAGGAAGAGGTGAAAATCTGGTTTGTAACAATAGCAGCTTCTCTGACTTGAAGAGGTTAACTGGTTGAACTGAGAATCTCAAGCTTGCATTGCAAACTGTGCTTTGCACACAACGAAACAGTCCAGTCATGGTGGATGAAAGCAAGGGGTACACACGTGTTGCACAGCAACCAAATCTCTGTGGGATTTTGACCCCTGTAAGAACGAAGCTTGGACCTGTGTCTCGTCCAGAGACAGGGCCCAAACACATTACACCACACAGGAAAGTTCTGGCCAGTCATTATCTTGGTGTGGGCAAAGATTCCTGTTTCCTATCTGAATCACAAAATGATGGAGATTTTGTTACTTTGTGCTCTAATTCTGGATATCATCTGGAAATAGAACTAACTTTCTTAAGTTAATGAAACCATATCAGTGTAAGTGAGGATCTTAAACCAATAACCTTTCAGATATAAAAATTAGATCCAGAGAAGGAAACAGATGGACGAAGACTGATGCTGCTGAATCAGAGGAGTGAGGCCGAGATCAGTTTCTTCCAGAGTAAACAACAAAGCCTGTCCCTAGATTTAGCATCATGCATTTTTGCCCTTTCAAACCTCCCACTTATGGTATTTCTGTTACAGCAAACAGAGGAATGACTCAATACTGAATTTACAAATAATGAGAATTGATTGCATGGGTTCTAGCCTATTGGTGGTAGAGACAGAACATTTTTTTTTCTTTTTTGTTTTTATTAATTTTAATGAAAGTTTACAGAGACTGGATTTCCATTCATTCATTGTTGCACTTTTCTCTCTGCCCAAGCTCCCCCTCCAGGTCACTCCTCTTGGAAAAGTAAGAGAAAAATTCTTTTTCCAAGTCCACTCCACTACGCAGCCTTCGTTCTGGACTCCTGTCATGACGATAATACCTAATCACATATCCCTTGTAAATGGTTCTCTCCCTCATCTGTTTCCATGCAGTATAGACAGAACATTTTTACGTGCGCTGTACAGCAAGCAAAGACTTAAGGCATCTGTGGGTGGCAGCCTGCACGGTGCTAAGATGTAGAACAGGCTTCAGCAGAGCTTCCTGACTACGAAGGACTGGAAATCAAGACCCCAAGCACGTACTCACTGCCACATTGGCCAATAAACACCCTGGGGATCACATGGCAAGACACGTTGTGTACCACAGCCACCGTGAGCTGAGGTAATGCCACCCCTCACTGTCACACAGCGGAAGGAAACAGGGCTGTAAATGATCACTGGACAAATCATCATGGTACCGAGAGACCCCTACTCAGCTGAGCCGTCCTTGGTGTGTTACTTAGGTTAACTGTTGTCTCCTAAAGATCCCAACGAAGTGACAAGCAGATGGCTGGGAAGATATTGGGTCTGGGAAAACTCTCACAAGAAATTCTCGAGACAAGCTTCGCAGACCCAGAAAAACATGGAATTGCCCCGAGGTTACCAAATCCATTACATACACAGTCAAATAGAACTCATTGTTGTTCTTACTCTCTGCAGGTATTGGAAATGGCTAGACTTTCATCAATTAGAAAATAGGAGAAAATCTGCTAGATCATCCTCTAGAAAGACAATGCTTTCATGTCAAAACAATTCCATTCAACAATTCACGCCATCACCACAAGGGGAAAGAAGATGTGAGGAGGAATTAGGTGGAAGGGAACCAGACAGAGGACCAGGGAGAGGAATGAGGCTTTGCCTGGGAATGCCAGGGCTTTAGGAAACTTCAGCATGTGGCTGAAGGAGAAGCTGCTCAGGTATTTAGCTAGGTAGCTATTAGAGACTAGTCAGGTAGAGAGCTATTTGAGGTTAGTGAGGTGGTTAGTTAGTTAGTAACTGTTAGAGGAGCAATCTTGACACTTTGATGAACTTGAACCTGGCACTTCTCAGTTGTCAGTCAAGGGTCTTCACCATTGACAACTCTGAACATCTAGAGTTCAAGACCTAGATTTTCTTGACCATAGAATTACCTTACATTTCCAGTCTTAAATGTTAAAACACTACAAAAGGCATCAAAACTAACATTAGTTATAGAGTGGGTAGATGATATCCACTGTAAAAGTGAAAATATGCTCAATTTTTAAAAAAGTTAAGATATTGAGGGAACTGAACAAAGTGGCATCTCTAAATAATCTTTTTACCATGCTTATGCTGTCTAGAATTAAGAGAAAAAACCAACATCAGGTGACCCATATCATTGAGAATGGATATTCTAAAACTCCCAGCAAATAGCGGTACATTATGTCTGTTTGTTTTTATACAATTGTGTTTTGTTATATACTAATGTGATTATCTTTAGCACTATTACTTGGATTTCCCTGAACCCTCTCTATGGGCCAGTCTTCATGTACAGATTATCAAATTCAATTTCACAACTCCCCTCTGAAGTGAGCGCTCTAATTAGGGTCCAATTGACAAATTCTGAGACGCCAGCAGGAGCGTTAGCCCCCGTTTCTCTGATTAACCAGAGGAGTCAGTTTTGGAACTGGAGCTCGTGTCTGGGGTCAAATTCCTCAGATATAATCCTATTATGCACTCCTTTCAAAGGAGGCAGCGAATGGACATTTTTGGCTCCTTATAGAACACTTGAAAGAGAATGTGCGTTGTCCCACCCGGACATGCTATGTAAAAAGCACAGAGAGGAGACTGTATTTTAATCTAGGATTGTATTTGCAATTTGCTAACTGCAAAAGCACCACCGGAGGCAGCTGCAGTAGCCAGATGTTGTCTTTGTCTGCTCACCTGCGAGCCTGCTCGCTGCCCAGGAGAGCAGAGTGGCTGTGGCCTGCCAGCCTGCCTCTGCGCCCACTCACCCATCACTTTGTGCACACCCCGCCAGCAGTCCATCACTTAGCTAGGCTGGACCACAGCCGTGAGCTCTCTAATGGCGGCATCAATCAATTAAAACCAAGACCGAGCCAGCAAACACATTTCACCGAGATCACACATCAGCCATCAGCACGTAGATCATCAGAGTAATGCTCTTTGACAAAAAAACAACACCAAAAAACAAAACAACAAAACCATGAAGTGAACTAGACAGTCTGTGAGCTGAGTGAGGGGACAGCCAAGGCCTTGTTTTATCCACATTTTACCTGCTGGTGGAACAGAATATTCTCTCCTTTTCTATTTTATTACCACAGTGTAATTGTAATTTTCAGAGTGCTTTGTTATTAGTATAAATTATGTAAAAGTGGTGAGATTTTTTTTTTTTACCTTTTAACTTCTTTGTCCTTCAGGCAAGAATAAATTTTGTTGTTGTTGTTACTGTTTAATTCAATCACATTGGATTACAAGGCATATTATAGAGTCTTGCAAACTAAATATGAATTTTCAACTCTACGTTTACTTAAACTGGGTAGTTTGTCTTCTGTTGCCTATGAATCTGGTCAAACAGGAGTTATCTGTATGATACTAAGTTATAGAGTTGAAAATTCATACTTAATTGGCAGGACTCTGTAATATGCCTTATATGAGAAGCAGCAACTTTTGAGTGGCTTCTCTATGAACTCATTCAACAGTTGACCACCAGGATGGTTCAGGTACCTGCCCCAAAATACACAGGAAATGTAAGTAGATGCAGAAAAGGACTACAAGTCCTGCCCTGACAAGCACTATGTATCAAGCACTATGCCCTAGCAAAACCATCGTTTTTATTATTTCTATACTGTGCCTGTATGAAGCTTAACCTACACATATCTTTCCTTAAAAAAAATTAAAACATCCCACTTACTTGAACTTTGAACATTTTAAAAACTTCTAAAAAGACTTCTATTTTTAAAACATTTTAGTATTTCTCTCATAAATCCTCAATCATTTCCTCTAATTTTCCTTAGTTTAATGGTTGACTATAACTTTTACTAAAAGTAATTCAAAATTCATACTTCTATTAATAATCTTAAGTTTCTTGAGCAGTTTAATAGCATTTTATATTTCTCAAATATTCAAAAGCATGATTGATTATAATAATTTGAATTTTAAGACAATAATTTTACTTAAAAATAATTTTATTTGTATACACCTATGTTTCATATTTACCACCTATTTGTGGAAACTTCGGCAGTCTAGTGGTAAGAAGCTGCACTGCAATCTTGAAGGCACACAGTTCAAATCCACCAGCTGCTCCATGGGAGAAGGGTAGACAATCTCCTCCCATTTGATTAACCACGTCTGAAAACGCAATGGAGGCTTCAAGTATGGTTTGGTTCTAATTTCACAGCATGCAGCAAGATATAAAATAAAACAATATATAATATAATGATTCACATTTACCTCCTATTTGTCTGTAGTGATTTACATGCTATTTTGATATTAGAAACTATGCTATCATGATCTTAAACACCAGCAGAGCGATCCAAGGTTGGCCAAGGATGCCCAGCACAGCTTTCCGTGGTAGGGCAGGGAGTCATCCAAGGTTGAACAGAATGATCAGTAGACCCATCCACGGGAGAGAAAGGATAACAAGCAGAGATATCCCTGGTAGAGCAGGATGACCAGCAGAGGCATCCACAAGACAGCAGGATGACCAACAAACCATCTGTCGTGGATCAAGGATTACCAGCAGGGTCATCTCGTCAGACAGAGCTGTCCATTCTCTTGGAAGCCCATGGAATCTCTGAATTACAGGTTATTGCAGGATCATTACAGGTTATTCAGGAGTCTTACTGCAGTGCAGCTGCTACATTATTAGCTGAGCACAGTGTGCGCAAACACAATGAGAGGACAAAAACGCGACGCGCACCTTTCCCGACTTCAAAACGTGCAGTGTCTACGTGGTTTTTCCAAACGGTCACCTAACGGATTATTCACACATCCCCCATGAGTACAATTAAATGTCCTGGAATTCCCATTCTTCACAATATCATGCATAATTCGCTAAGCAAAACCAGTTCAATGCTTTTGTATAGTCAGTAAAACGGAAATAAACATCTTCCTGGTATTTTCAGCTTTCATTTGATGACAGCAAAAGTATGCCTTATTCCACATGATTTTATGCATCTGGCTTGAATTTCTGCTAGCTCCCTGTTGACATATTGTTCCAGTCATTTCAAACATAATCTGCAGCATTATTTTACTTGCATGTTATATTATCGATAATTTCTATCTATTTCCCCACTGTGTTGGATTTTTTTCTTTAGAAAGTGCATGATTATGCATCTCTTCCCGTTGACTGATCAGAGGTTATCTTCCAATCTCTCTGGTGTAGACAGGTGAGCTGCATTTATTGGTTGGCACGTCTCAGTTGGTAATCCATCAATTCCTGTAGCCTTTGTTTTGTTTCTTTCATGAATGGCTGCAGTGCACCTTGGACTCCTTCCTTTTTACCATTGGTCCTTGGTCATATGTGATCTAGAGGGCTCCACTGCCAAGTCTGTAGTAAGGTGCACTGCTAATACAAAGATTGAAAGACCCTGGCTTGTTGAATCCAACAGGAGCCTCACAGGAAAAAGACAGGCCAAGGCCTCCCATTGTGATCTACAAATGGAAGAGGGTTATAAGGTGGAACCAACCCAAAAGCATAGAGTGGCAGTAGTGAGAAATTCCTGAACACGGATTGGTTCTTTGTGGTACATTGAATTTAAATTCTTTGCATATTTAATTTAAACACTTTGCTTGGTCTTCTGATATGGATAAGGTCTTTATGAACGATTGCAGACTTGATGGTTACTAACACAACAGCAACATGAAGGCTCAACTATTTTATTTGTAGTAATGGCTATCCACGTACTTTGTTCATTTGAAATATAGTTGTTTGTTTTTCATAGTTGGGTGCTAGAAATTACTAAAATAATCTGTGTATTAAATCACTACCAGACATATCATTCCACATGTTTTCTCACTATGTAGATTATTTTTTTCTCTTTCCTGACAAAATCTGATGATAGATGAAAGAATTCATTTGGAGGACTGTTAATATTTTATCTATTATTTTTTCTATTTGAGTGCTACATAATGTTCTTCTATAACTGTGGTATCCAAAATGATAACTGCTATCAACATGTAGTGGTTTAAATTATTTAAATAACTTGTCTAAACTCATGGCAAAAAGAATGAATTCTAATGTAAACTGTTGTTGTTGTTGTTAAGTGTCGTTGAGTTGCAGGCGACCCATAGCGACCCTATGAAGGAGAGTCCTTGATGCTTAGGTGCCTTTCATCCTCTCTCCAAGTTCATAGGGTTTCCGGAGGCAAGCTATCATGGAAGTGGACACCACTTCTCCTTCCACGCTTGTTCAGTCTGGGAGCTCCACCCCACTCTCAGTCCGCATTGGGTAGCCAACTATTAATGCATTTGACACATCCGTGCCAGTGTTCAGCCTCACAGCAACCACAAGTGACCGAGAGACAGCAACTTGTACACCAGGGCTATACGACCTAGAGGAATGTCTGAACAAAAACAATGAAAGACTGGCCTGAGGGCCGCGAACTAAAAGTCACCCACCTTTGTCTTGGTCACATCGTTTTCTCTTCCCTGGGCCAGCTGATCTCTCTCTCTCTCTTTCTCTCTCTGTTGATGTTACTGTTGTTAAGTGCCGTCGAGTTGCAGGTGACTCATAGCGACCCTATGAAGGAGAGTCTGTGACACTTGGGTGGCCTTTAATCCTCTCTCCAAGTTCATAGGGTTTCCAGAGGCAAGCTATTATGGAAGTGGATGCCACTAATATAAAATTAATATTGTTCATCAATTATAGCATTACCACACAAAATAAAGACATTAATAGTTGGAGACATTATGCAGGGAGGCAGGGTATTGAGAACTGTCTCCCATCGACACTCAACTCTAACTTGTCGAGAATGGGATGCACAATCAACCCTCACGGAAGCAGCAGTCAAGAATCAGTCAGTGCATCAGGGTGAGAAGATCTGCTTCAAAGGACCTCATATGTGTCGTTATCCGGAAAAAGGGAACCTCACGCCTTTACAAGTATAACTTCATTTTTCTTTTAAGACATGGCCAAACCTCCAAATTTGGAATTATTTTTGTTTTGCCTGTAAAGACTGCATCTGTGTTAGGGCAAAGGAGACTCCTTCCATAAAGCAATTCCTGTTCCCCCTGCTTTCCCCTCTAGAACACTGGAAGGGAGGTTGGACTCTGAAGTCACATTGGTATTGCTGTTCCTTGAGCTTAGATCACTTTCACGTGATTTTGAACCTAGACCTCAGTTATACAGTGAAACATTTTGCATGTCAGTATTTAAATTGCATCTAAATCTTTTGTTCTTTGACATTTAGCATCATTCTATCCCAGTAAAGGTTGCTGCTTTTTTTTCCTCTTTTTTTGCAATGACTTTCTGACCTGTCTTTAAAGTCAGCACTCCAATCAGTCTCTACTGACATAAAGAGAATAGTGACTTTCACAAGAGATGAATCAAAAGATGACAGAACATGAATAGATAGAGCTCTAGCACTGAATTTTTTATATGAATCCAAGTGTCAGCTAAACAAAGAAAAAGCCTCCCTTTTTAGCTAGTCAATGCAGGTATTTTATTCACATAATAAGTATTTGAGTTACTACTCTTCCAGGTCTGTTATTCCAGTAGAAGTGCAAGTATTTATTTTTAAAAATACATCAAAAGTTTATTTTACTCCTAATTCCAATTTAGAGAGCTCTGGTGGCATATTCTATAACCAGTTGCACTTTTAACCCCAAGGGCTTTCCCTCTCGAGTAGCTTGAGTTTTCATCCCATGTAATTTACAGCATCAGAAACACAAAAGAGTTTCATGTGTCTATGAGTTGATTCAGGCTTAATTGCAATGAGTGAGTTAACTTAAAAAGCAATTCATTGGCAAACTCAGTCTTTAAATCTTTTTCCTCCGTTTCCAAATTTCAACTATATATTGGAACCTAAAAAATTTTCCAATAGTTTGAAAATGTTGATTATTTTCATTCTCTTTTAGAACAGCACCAATCTTCCTTTTGTCTTCTTTTTCCTTGGTGTTCTTATAGTTCATTTGTACTTCTAATATTTCTGTCCATATTTTTCTAGAGACTACTAAACACTCTTTTGTCAAATTCTATTATATGTTTTATTTAAAAGAATCCCTTGATTATTTTAAATATTCTCTGGGTCTTCTTTCCATACCCAGGAGATCCACACGAAAAAGTGAGCTATTTCTTTTAATGATGTCATTTTTAATTTGTTGTTTGTTGTCAAACCAACTATGACTCATAACAGCCTTATGTGAAGAACAGGTCTGAACTTTGCCCTACCTTCTTTGGTACCATCTCCGGTACCCGTGGGCCCACTGTCACAGTCACTATCACTATTTCAGTCACTATGTTGAGGATCTCCCTCTCTTACAGGGACCTTTTCCAAGGACCAGTTCTCCCCAATAACATGCCCAAAATGTATGAGTGACAGTTTCTCCAACTTTGCCTCTAAGAAGTACACTTGTTGCACTTTTTCCAAGACATATTTGTATGTTCTTTTGGCAACCATGGGATATTTTGTATGTTTCTCCAACAGCAAAACTCAAATTTTTCTTCTCTCATCCTTATTCATTGTCCAATTTTCAGACACATAGCAAGTAATTGAAAACACACTGGCAAATGATTTTTGGGTTTTATTTTATGTCAATCACTGTCCAAAAAAAGATATATCTGTATTATTTTAGATGATACTAAAGAGAGTTTATGAGGAAATACTTGACTCATTTATCAATGTATTTCCATTTTATAGTTGAGAACACTGAAATAAGGAAAGTTAATTTAAGCATTATTTCCAATATTTATAAATTTTGAAATAGTAAAGCTATTATTAAAGCCTGATTGTCTATATAAATTCTAAAATTCACACTCTAATCTCTGTCATTCCACTTATCATACTGCTATATTCAAGGTTAATTTATGTAAAACAATCAAACGAAACAGCATTTAAAATATTTACAATGTACTGATGATATGCATGATAGCAATCATATTTTGAAAATATTAATGAACAACTTAAATATTAGCTAAATAAAACATTTTTCTTTTTCATTTTTTACCTTGTATTTATTAATTTATAAACTCTGCTCTTTATGAAAACATCAGAAAGGAAATGTAAAATATTATATTGTTAATTGGTGGTCTTGTGGTAGTGAGTTGCACTGCCAAGCAAAAGTCAAGTAGTTCAAATCTGCCAGTTGCTTTGTGGAAGACAGATGAGAAATCTCCTATTGTACAAATTAGAGCCTCTGATAACTTGCTGAAGGGTTAGCTATGGTTTAGTGTTAACTTGAAAGCACATGATAAGAACAACAGTGATTAGAAAGTGGTTTTTGAGATATTTGGATTATTGCTGGAGAAGAATATTGACTATCGCAGCAACTGCCAAAAGAACCAAGAGATATGTCTTGGCAAAAGTGTAGCCAGGGTGCTCCAGAGGAGGCAGACATGACCGGTCTTTGTTTTACATACTTTAGAAAGGGACATCATGCTTGGGAAGAAGCAGCATCAGCTAAGGAGAAGATGACCCCAGTAAGAAGGATTGACACAATTACTTTATCAAAGAGCATTAGTGTATGAGAGATGAGGAGGACGGCACAGGATAGGTCAGGGTTTAGGTCAGCTCTTCACAGGCTGGTATGAGTTTTAGTCAACTCAATGGCACTTGACAACAACCCAAGGTGTTCATCATAAAAAAGGAAAAGAAAGAAATCACCAAAGAGGGTGTAGGCAGAACATAAATAAGAAAGCATTATGAGTAAAATAGTTCATCCCAAGGCTGTATCTTATTTTAGCTAAACCTCAGTGGCTTATTTTCCAAGTTGGTGCATTATCTCATCTATGGTTTCCCTTACTCATTTATAAATTGTAAAAATACAATGTACTGAGTGCATGTAGTCCAGTTTCTTATTTTATGAATGAGGAATCTGAAATCCAAAGAGGCGAAGTGACTTCTCTGGCGTCACATATCTCTCCCAACCTGGCCACAGTCCTAGTAGTAACAAAAATTAGTCGTCAATATCATCTACTCCAATTCACACCTGTTCCAACATGCCTGCTGTCTCCCATGAGCTCAGTGTCATTTCTTGTTGTCACTCTTTCTTGTAAAAACCTAACACAATGTCTAAAATAAAGCAGATAATCTGATATTTGTTGGCCTTTTGTTAATAAGTGCTCATTTGAATAAACTTTTTATTTGGTAAATTAGAATAGTAACTGAGATTCTGTATAAAAGAAATGCTGCATACAATGCAGCAAACCTAATGAATTTTGTTTTAAGTCTGTAATCTGAAAGAGTTCCCTTGTATTCCCATTTTCTAGGACTCGAGTTGCAATATAATACTGAATGATCAGGACTGTCTGTTCAGAAGAGCAGGCAACAGCTAAAACCATTCACAGCAGAAAGTGGGATAAGGTAGTCTATATTATTAAATTATTCCTGGCATTAATTAAATTCTATGCGTTTTAAAATTTTATGGTAGCATATTCCAGGGTGAGAAAGGATGAAGCTTCTTTAGCTAATTGTTTGACTTGATATTTATGGAATGTTGTTACCTATCCAGAAATTCAGTATTACTGCATTTACCTTCCCATACTTATTGTCACATTTTAATGAATCTTACATCTTACTGTCAGATTGTTCACACTGGAAAGGATTTGGGGGTAGGAACTACCTTTTATTCCTTTAATTAATCTCTTTCCTTAGGTTCATTAGCTGGAAATTCTTTCCTGTTAAATCAATGGAAAAATGATAATCTGTAGTCATTTTGCCTTGAGCAATATTCAACATCCCTCTTGAAAATGAGTCTTTGTGCCCATTGGAAACTTTGAGAAGTAGTTTTAATTGCATTTTAATTAACTTTTGCTGTTTCTAAGCCCTGGTTTGATAGCCCAAACAGCCCAGAAATGAGCAGGTATATGTGACATTGCCAGTCTGCTGAGCTGTTACACTGATGGCCCAATAGTTCCAATAATCTTTCCATCCAGGTTTAATAATAATTAAAAAGTTAACTTTTTAATAATTGAACATGTGTTTAATATTTAAACGGTCAGATTCTTCAGGTTGTTAAGCTCAGATTCTTCAGGTTGTTAAGCTAATATTAACGTATGATAGAAACAGGCTACATCCTGGCCACAATCCATCCTCAATCTTCTTTTGAATTTATATAGTGAAGGTATAGGCTGTCATGTTGAAGTCAGAGCTGTTACTTATGACAACCATAACCAAAAAATATTTGGAATCTTTTTCTATAATTATTATTTCTATAATTACAGGCATGTATTAAATTTATCTGTGCAAAACATATAGTAAAATTAATTAATTCATCTTCAAAACTCCTACGTTATGTGTTTTCTTTATTATGATTCTTGAGTGGCAGTAAAAATTTCCCAGAAAAAAAAGAAAATAAGTCATAATGATATTTATAAATGATTGCCTAGAATTGTAAACCTTCAATCAAATAAAAATAAAACATAAAAGGAAGAAAGAAAGAAAAAAATCAAAGAAAGAAAGGAAAAGTAATACGGCAATATTTGCTCCAGAATATGCCCTTGGAATGACTTTCCTTAAAAAGTTATAATTACAGGGAAGAAGTATTTACCGTAATATTTCTTCAAGCAAAGTGTTCCTTTATTATCTGCTGTGATCTAAGCAGTCAGTGAAGGGAGGTGAACAGTCATGGTCACTAATGACTCTACCCTACCATCCAACGGATCTTACAAATTTGTGCTACTAAGTGGAGATTCAAGGTATTTAGTGCCTCATCTTACTCAATCTTAAGGTATTTTACAGGAACTCTGGTGGTATAATGGTTAAGTCCTCAACTGTTAACAAAATCAAATAATGTGTCTATGGGAGAAAAACCAAATAGTCAAGCTAGTCCAGAAAAGACTGCAATTCAGAAAACCCCATGGGACAGGCTTACCCAGTCTTATTGGGTTGCTATGACTCAGGATAAACACAACAATGGTGTAAAATAACAACAATTTTTTTTGTAGCTTGAAATCATTTCATGAATAAACATACAACTACCTCTGTTAAAGTCTGTACTTCATTGAATATTAATGAGAAGTTTAAAAACATATTTCTCCAAAAATACCTGTTCTTGACATTTCTGTTCCAAAGTCAGATTTTAAAAAGACCATGGTGACTTTTAAATTGATTCAAAGCCCACTTTTCCACAAAGTATGTGCTTGCCTGGAACTAAAATTTCTGGGTGGCCTTATTTTGCTTATATAATTTATCTTAATTTTGTATAAAGAAACAAAAATTATTCTGTTTTCCTCTTGATGGGCATTTAAAGTTTTAAAGTAAATATCTCAAGAAAATCATTTCATTGTGAAGGACAACATAATTAAAAATAATCATAGATAATGGAAAATTAATGATGCTTATTGTTAGAAACAATTTGTGAGTGTGAAAGATTTAAAGCTGCTAGGGCACCAAACCCCAAAATTTCACCATTTATATAACATATATGTGTGTGTGCATATATGGCTGTGTATGTATACATATGATTTTAATGTTTATAAATATTTGGTTCCACAAGAACCACAGTATGATCCTGACTATATTCTACCTGAAGTTAATAATTATCTTAATCGGTTTGAAGCATCAGAACACCAGTTATCAAAGATCAAATGAGTTGTGGGATGACATCAAGAATATCATGCACGAAGAGAGCAAAAGATCACTGCAAAGAAAGAGGAGAAAGATAAAACTAAAATAAATGTCAAAAGAAACACTGAAAAATTGGACTGGAGCATGGAGAAGCCAAAGCAAAGGGAAGAGATGCTGAAGTCAAAGAGCTAAACAGAAGATAACAAAGGGCAGCTTGAGAAGACAAAGCAAAGTATTATGATGGGATGTGCAAAGAACTAGAATCAGAGAGTAAAAGGGGGAAGAATGGTTGTCTGTTCCACCTTCTCGGAATTTCAGTAGGAGAAGGAGCTCTCGATTTGCTCTCACAGGAAATCATGCCGTGAAGTCTTATTCTACCACGTGAAGTTGTGATGAAGACTCAAAATCAGTTCAAGGAAACATAATAAGAACAGTAACATCAGAGCCATTTTGTAGGCCCTGGGTGCTCACTTACCAAAAGTTCGGTGTTTTAAATGCACGTAGTTGTTGTTCTTAGGTGTATTCATGTTCAGTCTGACTCACCACGAACAACTGATTCAACCCTTCACTCCCCTGCACTGTCCTCAAGGTCTCTGCCAAGTTCAAACCCATTGCCATAATCACTGTGTCAGTGCATCTCATTAATGAATTTCATCTCTTTTGCTGACCTTCTACTTTCCCCAGCACGATGCCTTATTGGAAGGATCAGCACCTCCCAACACCATGCTCAGAGTACGAGAGCCATTGGTAGGAAATATAGTGTGAAAGCACACTGGTCTGGTTGTCAGGAACTTTGTTCCCTTGATGTTAAGATATAACCCATATGGAAGGGTATGTAATCTCTGATCTGCTTATGTAAGTGCTTCAAGTCTTCTTCATTTTCTTTAATCAAGGTTAACAATTGGTTGTTGATGAGTCTTCCTCCAATTCTGAGGCTACATCCATCTTCATAAATTTAGCTTCTTGAATAATTTGCTCAATATACTTACAGAACATGTAGACTAGAGAGTCAGTGAAAGAGAAAGAAGATGACCCTCGAGAGAGGTTGGCAATGCTGCTGGAATTGTGGACTCTAGCACGACACAGATTATGAGGATAGCACACACACTTAGGGCAAAATGGCAATCTGTTTCTCATAGGGTAGCTGTGAGTTGTAGTGGACTGGAAACGTCTAACAACAACAACTTCTTGACCCAAAAGAGCCCTCGTGGCATGTTTAGTGGATAGCTGTGCTGTTAAAACAAAAGTGGCAGCTCTCTGCTAGGTCAAATCCACCATCAGTTCCTCAGGAGAATGAAAGGGGACTTTCCTCCGGGATGATTTATAACCTCTGGAAGATCCAGCTCACTGCAGAGTCAACTATGAAGTCTACTCAGACTCGACAGCAATGAACTTGATCTAATTTTCCTTTGAGTGGCATCCACTTCTGAAACGACTTGCCTCCAGAAACTCTATGAACATGGAAAAACTATGAAAGTCATACAAGTGTTCAGGTCATTCATAGGGTCACTATAAGTCTTCTATGACTTGACGGCACCTAAAAACAACAACAACAAACAACAACAACATATATGGGTATACAAATGTAATTGCAGAATTTTCCGATGCCCACCAGTGAGCAGGAATTTCTAAGAGGAAAGTCTCATGAAGGAGAATTAATGAAGAAACTTTTAGATCAATGAGGCATGTCTGACCTCTGTGGAAAGAGCGTGGGAAGGGAACGCAGGAGTAAAGCCTCAGATTACAGTGTAGGTGTAAAAACCGTCAGCCTGTTGGAAAGCCACCAAGCACAGTGCATGTAGAGGACCTTCCCTGAGCAGGAAAAGGTAGCTCTTGCACACCCACCTTCCTCTGTCATTGGCTGGAGTAGCACATAGTGAATAAGACCTCCATGTTCCCAGAAATGAGGCTTAGTTGTCCATGAGCCCAGAGAAGACCCTCTTGAGACACAACACATTCAGTTTACAGATATGTTTACATTAGACTCCATGCTAGGGTTTTCAGGAGTAAGTCACCCCAAGACGCACAAACAATACAACTGTAGCACTCACTTTTCAACCACAAACTACAATGGCCTGGGGAGCCACCACCCACTGAACTGAACAAGTAAACCAGATGAGTCAGCCTGTTACACTAACTGATGCCCCTGCCTTGCCCTTTTGTGTATTTTCCTCTAGGATATGATCCAAAAGAGAATGGATCTTGTCTATCTTCCATTTTCCCAGAAATGTGGTCTTCTTGATTGTATTTGGAACGAGCAGACTATGAAAGATTACATTCCGGGAGCACAAATATCTGTGAAACTGATCATATCTGTCCCATACAGAGGGAATAGATAAATATTGACAATTTACTGTACACTGAAAATTATTCATGTATGTATTTATATATATATAGGGAGCTCTAGTTGTACTGGGACGTGTGTGCTAACACAAAGGCTGCACCAATTGGCCAGTTAAAACCCACCCACAACTGTACAGGAGAAAGATGGGCAATCTTTCCCCATGTCATTTACAGCCTTGGAAAGCATCTTGGAAGATTAGTTATAACAGGTTTCAACTCGGTGGCATTTAGAGAGAGCTATATCAGTGTGTGTACATATATCTAGATATCTAGATAGATCTGCAGTTGTTAAGGACTATCAAGTCACACCCAGCTCATAATTGATCCTCTAGTGGGTCTTCAGAGGCTGTCAATTGCACGGGAGGAGATTTTCCATCTCTTGAAGCTGCTGGTCAATTTGAAATGCCTACTTTTGGGGTGGTTGCCTATTTACCACTAAACCACCAGAGATCCCTGACATAGACAGATATTTTAAAATTTAAGGCATTCTACACTGAAAAAAACATCTGTTAGTTGATTTATTGTCATTAGGAATTGCTGTTACAGCTTTGTCTTATGGTGACTCTGTAAAACAGCAAAACTGATGAGTAGAAAGTACATATTTTGTTAAGAAATGCACTTACATTATTTTAAATTACATAATTATGCAGAGAAATATACCTGGAATATAAGAAATTTTCTGGAAGAGAAGGGTTCACGCTCCATGTTGTTTTTGCTGTCGTTGCTGTCAATAACCAATGGAGAACATGCTGACAAACGTAGACACTGAGATGCCCACAAGTCAGTCAATACACAGCAGTCTTTCCAATCCCCAGTTTAATTCTGCTTCCATCCCCATTTTAGCATCAAATCCTAGGAATCCTTCATTCAGACACCTTTGCAGGTGCTTCACATAGTTAACCTTTCAATAAGATTAACTACCAGACTGTGACATTTGATGTGTGATAATGCAAGACTTTGTGAATTTTAAATGATTCTGCAGATGAATTTGAAATACAGTAAAGCCTTCTCAGCCTAAAATGTAAGGACACATGTCTAAAAATATTAATTGTAGAAATATTCTAAAGCATAAACACAAAGATCTTTATTTTTGGAAAAATCAAACATTTGGACATCTGTCAGGAGTGTCTATGTTAGGGTGTCGATACGTGGTTAACTTTTGTTTACGCTGAATATCTGTTGAGACAGAGAAAATAGCCCAATTATACTTCAGTGCCCACTGACAAAAGTAATAACAAAATTAATAAAAAATGCAAAGACTAATTGAAAATACTTTCATCCAGGCACAATGTTAAATGTTTCATGAATACTAATGCTATCTTCACAATCACTAATTTTCTAATTTTATTTTAGTCTTCATTCTAGAGATGAAGAAATTGAGATTCTTAAGCGGTCAAAATGTATTAAATGTACAAGTGAGAAATCGAGGAGGCAAGGAAACTGGAATACTACAAACAGAACAAAGAGAACAACAAAAAGGTGTTGGCACACTGGGTTGCTTGTTACCTACATCAGTGAACAATATTTATGGGAGTTGACAAACCTATCTTGTGTAAAGTTCACCAAAAACTCAACAAAGTGATTTGTTTTTTTTAAAAAAAGAATCTGTAACATCAATAATGATTATATTAAATTTCTAGTTGATGTAAATTCAAGTAATGCATATATAAATCTTGATAATATATGCAAATATTTTATCATAATAATGACAATTTTAATAATATTCTAATAGTCATATTAATGAAATAACTAGTAAAGCATTAAAACAATCTAAAATAGAAATTGAAGTTCAAAGAATTTAAAATATTAGATCAGAGCTTTGGAACATGGATTCTTATCTCATCTCTCCTCTGCCTGCAGCAAATCTCCTTTGTCCCTACACGAATGTTTTCAGATTTTCCCACTGTGGAGAGACAATCACCCCCACAGGATAATTTCGTAATTGAGATGTGTGGCTGGGAATCTTCTCACAAACACTGGGAAGTTTGGTCTAACAAATCTACTTCCAGGAACAGAATCCTAAGATTTCTTAACTCTTTTTGGAGGTCATTTTATAGAGACTGCTAAGGGAAAGGTAAAAGATAATTATTTCAATACATAAATGCACAAGACATCTCAGATTGAAGTGTCAGGGAAATATACTTCCTTTGTGACTAAACATTATAACAGGGAGAAAAAAAAAACAACAAAGTAAGTCTATAATTTCATATCTACAGAGCTTCTAGTTAAGATTTTCATGAAAGACTAAACAGTTACAGATGTGTTTCTTATACATGTATCATTTGATAAATTTTCATTACAGCCCTCTGTTGATGACATTTAATTCATATTTTGTAGATTGGAATAAAGTTATATTTATTACATTTGAAAGGATAAAGAAGCATTTCTTCTGATTCTCTCATTTTAATATATTTAACAGATGAATGAAGAAAATGAATATAAACATAAACAAACCTGTTTATTACTTGTTGAAGATAAACTCTGGGGAAAGGGAAAATCAATCAGTGTCTCTCCATAGGAACAATGTTTTATTCAGCCTTTAAAAATCCATTAATTTAAAATGTAATAGATTTTAGAAAGTTGAATCTATTCAGTTAGAAATGGAATTGTGTTGTTATTATATTTTTTTAAATGTCTGATTTTTACATTATAGTTATAGTAACTTCATCAAGTCAATGAGTATACCCTTCATCATTTCCTACCCTCTGGAATAATGTAAGATAATTTTCTTAAATTTGATAGAAATCAACAGTGAAATCATCCGGGCTTGATGGTTTTTCAAGATGAAAATTTTAGATACTCTGATGGGCTAGTGGTAAGAAGTTGCACCTGTAATTCCAAAGGCACATGGTTTGAATCCACCAGTTGCTTGCAGAAGGATGAGCAGTCTCCTCCTTTTCAATAGACTGCCTCTGAAAATCTAAGGGAAGGTCTGCTATGGGTCTGTTCCAACTGGATGGAACAATGTTTAATTTTGATATGTTCAAAATATTTATCGGTGTTAAATGTGCCAATTATTTTTCCCCCCTAGAACGGGATATACATATTTTGCGCACAAGTATTTAAGTGTACATAGGGTTTTCAAAGGCCTGCTATTTCAGAAGTGGAGGGCCTATCCTTGTTCCGAGTCTGCCTTAATTAGAATGCTCAAATTTAGAACAATATCTAAACAGTATTCAAGAACAATATTCACTCTAGATTTTCTATTTATATAAAGCTATTCATTTCACTCAGAGAACTGCTTTGACTGCATTTCTCATTTATCCCATTTGTGTTATCTTTGCCATTTAAACAAGATTATGATTTCTCCCTTGTCTCAAGGAAAAATTGTGAAATATCTTTTTGGGATATATTTTAATGTCACATGTGTTGTAGTCCCCAGTGGGCTCACTGCTAATACAAATTCTGTACTTTCTAGGAGGCTGGGATCCACTAGTCACTGTAGAATAAAGATTACACAGTCACCTCTCATTGTTGCTTGGAGACCACTGTTGTTTAGAGACCAATGGAGGGTCGCTATGAATGCTAAGTCATACATGGCAGTGCTTTTGGAGGTTTGGTGGGTTTTTTTAAGTTAATTTTCAGCTTTCCTAGCTGTTTTCAACTTTTTTTTCAATGTACTAAGAGAGCAAAATCTGTGCTGCTTTTTAAATTTTATCCACTGAACTTTACCAAGGTGTGTTGGTAATCCTTTAAAAATTCACTAAGCTCAGATGGTTTCACAGTTGATCTCTGCCACATATAAGGGCCTTATCTGATGTAAGTGGTTTCAGAACATACAAGAGACTGAGGAGCCCGTCAAATGACTCAAGGTGGAACCAAATCAACAGTCAGTTTTAGGTTTGGTTTTGTGATTTTTGTTAACATTCTATCAATTTTCAATTCTCTTTCCTTCACTTCTCCACCCCTATAACCATTAAAGAGGGATTTTGTGCATAAATATTTCTTTATTATGTTGTAATAGTGGTCTTATACAATATTTGATCTTTAGAACTTGGCTCTTCCTTTCCTAGGGAGCTGTGATTGGCTTAGCAGTAAGGAATTATGCTTCCAACGCAAAGCCATACAATTTGAATCCACCTGTTACTGATGCGGAAAAGATGAACAATCTCCTCCTGTGTGATTAAAACCCAACTGTGGGTCAGCTATAAACCAGTCCCAACTCAAAGTGGAATATTTGAATTTTTTCAAAGAAACTCCTCCAACATATTTCTAACCTATGCTATTCAGAAATTCAACAACATACCATTAAATTTAAAACATAAGTATCTAGGATTAATAAACCTCACGCACTATTTGTTTGTTCATATAATAATTAAATCCCTTCAACTATGCCAAAAGTTGTGATAGTACTGCTATAAGCACTTAGGATATAAGAAATACATAGGAGAGAAAGGAGAAAAGAATAAATAAGAAGTCTTGGGTTAAGGTTGAACAGTAATTGTAATTGCTGTTGGTCTTAAGGTGTAAAATGACCTTGTTTTTGTTGTGATATTATGATATCTTTTTTCAAGGTTGATTGAATATTAAACTTTTTTTTAAAAATATTGAATGTTTTAATGGTAAAATATACTACTTACTATTGCATCTAAGAATTCAGAAACTAAACTATTAATTTAAATCCCAAAACATAATCATAATTTGGAGGGTTAAGGAATAAAATGCTTGCTCTTACAAAGACATTAGGTAAATGGATACAAGGACCATGAATGGACATTAAGACACATGACAAGATAACACTGAAATTAACATTTCCAAAATTCCTCATCTTGTCATCACAATGATGTGCGATTTTTATGCAAGACTGTGATTCCAGAGGCATCTAATTATTTTCATAGGGGGAAATATGTTATAAATTCTAGTACTTTCTTTACAAAATAGCACTTGGAAAAGTCTAAGGTGAATTTGAAATTTCTCAACTATAATTAAAAGTCTGTGGTTCTCAAGTATAGCTACATTTCATGAAAGGTTTTGTCTTGTTCTAAGTAAGACAAATTCTGTTTATCATTCTAAATAGACGGAATTGGATTTACCTAGGCAAGTGGGCTTGGTGGTCTAATGAGAACATATGTGGTAATCTCTATATGGCCAACTTATAGAAAGAGATAAATTGAAGACATTATTATGAACAGACTCTCTGACTCCTTGCCATTGAATCTGTTCCAACTCATAGTGTGACCCTGCATTAGCTGTAAATTGCAGTGAGAAGTAATTGTCCATCTTTCTCCCTCAGAGCTGCTGGTGGGATTGAACTACTGAAGATTCACAGCTTTTGAATTACTGGCAGGTCAACTGCCAGAGAGACAGCACACTGGGGTTAGCAACGTAACTCCCAAAGGGCTATTCCGTCAGAGCCCCCTGTTACAAGCCAAACAGGTCAGGAAAGCTGCCTAGAGGTAATGGCCACTGCTTGTGCCTGGAAACCAGAGAGAAGGTAGTTGCTTTAAATTATGTCCAAATTCTCAATACTCTTCTTGTCAAAAGGTGGAATTTACGTTCTCTCCTCTTAAAGGAATTCACTTGGTGACTTCTTTCCAATGAGTATCGTTTGGCTGGAGAGTTAAAAAAGAAATCATAAAATGGCCTGGCACCTGCTTGATCCCCTTTGAAGGAAACGTCTGTCTTACTGAGTCCTGTGGACCCACCTGCCAACAGCCGGTAAGAAAGTGAGGAGTCCTTCCAGCAGCTCTGTGAGCCAGCCATCGGAGGTTGACTCTGACTCTTCCATTTCCAGTCAAGTTTAAGATGGCTGAAGGAGTAATGGTCAGACACCTTGACAGCAGGTTAATGACACACCCATGAAATAAGCAAGTTCATGGCACATTCATAAGCATAGCTGCCCCCAAATTAGCAACCCACAGAAATTACACGAATGTGCAATGAAAGCTGCGAAAAAGGGAACTTAGAACTCAAAACATCTGTTTTCATTTGTCTTGATCCTCTAAGTTTTACATCAGTAACTAGGTGCAGCCTTACTGTTTTTCTCTCACTCATTTCCTTTCTCTGACAGGTCTCTGCCTTATGTCGGTTTCCATTTTTGTAGATTTTATTGTAAAAATTTGATGTAATCGCCTGCTGAGAATGCAAGTGACAAAGTGTGGAGCAATGGGCAACTATGACAGCGACTAAACAGAGTCTTAACGGTGGGGAACTTGAGGTGTGCAATTCATCTACAACAAAGGGAGAAATTCTCATCAAACTGAAATCTTTAGCAAGTTACGAATTGTCATTAGATGTGAAAAGACAACGTGGGGCCAGACATTGTGTCAAGGTCAAAGGCACTTAAAAGATCTTATTAGCACCAATAATTCTTTCTTCTTGTGGACAAATACAGTTTTATACATAATTACCTTTAGAGACCAGTCAGGAAATGTTACGGCCCTCAGCTTAGAAAGCAGGAGACAATTCTTCTCTTATGTAACAGAGAGATAGTTAACTGCCCTCAGCTGTCTTGGATTTGACATAAAGCCTTCTTAAGCATTCTTGTAAGCCATCTTTTTTTTAAATAATTGATGATTTCTGTGGAAAATCCTTTCTAAAGGGGTTGTTCTGTGCATGTTAGAATTTTTAGCAGCACTGATGGCCTCTATATATTAAACTCCATAGTCATTTTCCCTTAACTTGTGACAATAATAAAAACCAGTTGGATTTTTTTTTTTGGTTGGGGTGGGGGTTGCTTGTTGTTGTTTTTTTTTAACACAGTCAAATGTTCTGTGGGAGGAAAATCTCAGGACTAGCTGAGAACTATTTTTGTCTACCTTCTAAACTGAGGTTTGTTAAATACGTCTCAGTATGTGAATGAAAAAGAAGTGTCCTGGTAAAATAATTTGTCCACTGTAAACAATTTGATTTCAAACACTAACCATAGAAGAATTTTCATTTTAATGACTACAGGTAGTAAAAGCATATGCAGTGCTTACTGGGATGAAGAGAGACGTTAGTATGCAGCACTGCTTATGGAAACCATGTCTCTGCTGGTTTAAACCCAACAGTGGTTCCTCAGGAGACAAACGTGACGCCGCCCCTCCTTAATCTTTACAGCCTCAGAAACCAGGTGGAGGATGACCCCATGAGTCAGCAACAATTAATGGCAGGTTTCGGTTTGAGTGCTTATTATGGTAAATTCCAGGAAAGACATTCCAGAGAAAGAAAGAAAAAAAAAACACAACTATTTTAAGATATAATAAAAACAGTATTTGAGTTAATAAAGTTAAATAAAACTCTACATTAAATGATACTAGATGTGACACTGTCTAATTTGAAGAAAGGGTACTCTGCTGAGCTAGTGGTTATGGAGTTGCACTGCCAATCCCAAGGCAGGGTGTTCAAATCCATGAGTTGCTCTGAGGGAGAAGGATGGACAGACAATCTCTTGTATGATTTACAGTCTCCTGGAAGCTGACTGGAGGATCAGCTTGGAATTGGTCCTGATTCAACGGCACATAACAACAACTTGGGAACAAGTACTAAACCGACCTCCACGGCCATTGAGTCTATTGAAATGGCAGTGAACGTACCCTGTTATGTTGTTGGAACCAGCCCATAGTTGATCTTCCAAGGGAGTTTTCAAAGGTGGTAAATTACATGTGAGGGACCCTACACCCTAAAGGGCCGAGCAAAACTGCCTTGTAGGGTTTTCAAGGCTGTAAATCTTTTGGGGGGTGGAATGCCATGTTGTTGTTCTGCGGAGGGACAGATGGATTCAAAGTTCAGAGCTTTCAGGTTGCAGCTCAACACTTAATGCCCAACGCTTAGTGCCACATGGGAATGTATAAACTGCTTTAAAAATCACTGTTTCATGAAGTTTATGTGTATTGCCAAGTACAAATTCAATATTTCTCAGATTTGTGTGTAAAAATGGAGAAATAACCAGTCGGAAAATTTATTTGTGATTCAATATACTATTTATTTATTAAATACCTAAGATTGAATCAATTTTAACATATTTTAGTAGTTCTAAATCACACAATTCAACCCTAAAACCATTACTTGTTCTCTGTATGCGGTAATGCCTTTCCCCAATTTATCTAGCTTACTGTTTTTCTTTTTTGAGTGCGGAGTGATACTTTCCTGATTAAAGAGCTTTGAGCTTTTACAAAAAAGGAAAAAATATGATAAGTAAATAAATTACAGTCCCTTTATCTTGTTAAAAATCTCAGATGAGAGTTCTAGAAAAATTTATCAGAAACACTCCCTCGGGTAACCTGAATTGAATCTTAGTGCAGAGTTTTGACTAATTGTTATTCCCCAGTCCCACTGCCATGATGAATACAGTTTTCTCAAAATGTTGACTTTCTGTAAGGCAATGCCAGATAGTGGAATAATTGCTACCAGAATGAAAACCCACAATTGGGCTGTAATAAGATAATTGTCATGAATATCTTACAAATGCATGTTGACTATAAAACTATTTTAAATTAGTGGAATGATCATTTTATAAGAAAGACAGAGTCATTTAATTTGAGCCCTGCTTGGGGAAAGTCAATATAGAGATTGCCAATATAAGCAATTACATGTTAAATGGAATTTGTACAGTACATTTGAGTGTACATCTTGCTTTTCAATTTTTTTGCATAATTGCAAATGATTACATTCCAATGAGGCAATGCAAACTGAGAGTCCTGGGAAACATCAGTTTTCACACTGATCTGCTGTCGTGAGAGCCTTGAGTTTGAAGTGCTGAATGGTTATAAGAGAACCAAGGGTAAAGAGGACAGTATGAGGCAATGTCCCTACCTCTCGCCTTACTTGGAATTGAACATAATTAATGAATAAATACCCTCATTATAAATGGAGACACATAACCTGACTACTTATTGTCATTTTTATCAGAAAATTTTTAACCTTGAATCACTCCTTCCAGATTTTCTTTTTCCTTCATTGCTCTTGAAAAAACAATGGCATAGTTTTTTTTTCTTATTGCCTAGTTTCATAAGCTGGAGGGATTTTAGCAAGTAGTGCATCTTTTAGTGTCTACACTTGGTTGTTTCAATGTCATTACTGTATATTTATTGAAGCTCACAGACCATTTTGTTAGCTGTCTGATTCAAGGGCATCATGTGTGCAGAATAGCCCAGCCACACAGGGACCTCCAAACGTCAAGTATGTCTTCAGAGGGGCCTCCTTGTGGGTTCAAATCTCCAAGCAGACTGCTTCTAGTCAAGAGCTTAACTGTCCTATTCAGGTGCTTTCCACAAAGGTTTTTTAAAAAACCACAAACAAACAAACAAAACAAACCACAGACTAAAGCCATGGCCATCGAGTTAATCCCAACAGAGGCCGACAATCCTCTCCCTCAGAGTGATGCGAACTGCCTACACTTTGTTTAGCACTGGAACTCATAAAGAACTGTTGTTCCTAGTGTTGAGAAGCCACATTCTAATTTTGTTCATTTATTCTGTATTAATTGAGGACCTACTCTGTGCCAGTTGACATTCTAATATGAAAATTACACTAAAATAGGTCATGCAAAAGGATTGTAATGTATTGCACCAAAGAAATACAAAGAAAGAAAGCACCACCCACATTTCCAGAATGCCTACATTCTCAGCGAAGACACAGACATGGCAAAGAACACTTATAATTTGCATGACTGGGGCTTAGATAGGAATGATAACCACCCTACTTACAGTAATTATGGTTCTAATTGTATTCTCAGATAAAAAGACAAAGGCTGAGTCAAATAAAAATGAAGAATCACTCTTTCCTGAAGTGTGAACATTTTATTCAAAAGATTATGGTTTAGAAACATGTTGGCAAACCAGTCAGTTATGCTGCCAACATATAAACTGAGAGAGAGCAAAACTTTGTGAAAGAATCAAGTGTATTGTCACACAATTTCTGTAGTTTATGACAGTTACAAAAGTTCAAAGAAATACCCAAATCTCTTGAATAACAACAGATGTTTAAAATTGTAAGATCCCTTATCAAATGAACTTTTGACTTCTTATTAAATGTTTTCTATTTGTAAAGCATAGTGGTTAATTTAAGTCAAAAGGAATGCAGATCTTTCTTATTGATGCAGACAACATTCAGCAAAACAAGACCAGAAAGGCTTATTATCACCATAGTAACTACCCTTGACATATTTCTATTTAGTTTTATTGTTGCATCAGAGATAAAGTTAAAATATTGTCTTTAATATTATTAAATAGAAAAACAAATCACTATGGATAAAATGAATAGGTCTGAAGTCTGTGAACTGTGTTAGAAAGAGCGAAAAAGTTTAACAGGGACAAGGATATCAACTTACAAGGTGATCCTAATCCAAGCTATGGGATTTTCACTTGTCTTATACTCATCTGAAAGTTTGACAATGAATAAGGAAGACCAAAGAATTGACGTCCTGGAATTGTCATGCTGGAGACGAGAAATGAATATACATCCCACGGACTGCCAAAATCACAGACCAATAGATCTCGGAGGAAATACAAGTAAGATATTCCTTAGAAAAATATGGTTGAACACCACCTCACATACTTCAGACACGTTGTCAGGAGAGTCCAATCCTTAGAAAACAACATCAGGCTTGAAAAGAGAGGAAGACGCTCAAAGAGAGTGATACAGTGACTGTAACAGTGGCCTTGAACATGAAAGAGATCATGAGGATAGAGTGGGACGGGACACGTTTCCAGTCTGTCATTCAGAGGGTCATTATATGCATTGTGGTTGATCTGATAGTAACAACAACATATGATTGTGCATAGAATGAAGGGGGGTGCCGAATAAAATTCAAATTCATAAAAAGAAATCAAACAAAAGCCGAAATTAATTACTGGTCTGTTAGAGATGGGTGGAACTTCCAGGACTGTGGTCTTGGACATGCTTCAAACCTGGAACTGAAGCCCCCCAGGGCAAAGACCTGGAGTCAAACCAGTGTTTTCTGTTAAGATGAGCACTAACACCCTTGAAATGTGACCTCCTCAGAACCGTCAACCAGAGCAAACCCACTTCCACAGAGACAGTGCTGACTCAGTAACCTTTGATCATGATTCCAAGGCTGCAAATATTTAAGGGAGGACGCTGCCCATTTTTCTTCATTAGATCAGCTAGTAGATATCAACTACCAACCTTTCAGTTTGCAGGACAACACATAATACACAATGCTATCAGAATCCCTTCCTAAAGAGGACAGCATCTTGCTATGTTCAGTCTTTCTCTCATTTATTAAAGAACTCACTTTTTCAAATATTGACTTTTCTCCTCAAACTTCAAATATATTTACTCTTCCTCCTTTCCTTGCTGTCTCTTTCTTCCTTCGGGGGGTGTTTTGTCTTGTGCATCTGCTGACATAGCAGTGACAGGGACACAGCTTGCATCATCACGACATGTTACTATGCTGGGATGGAAATGTACAGAGTCGTTTGAAAGCCAATTTTACTGTTCATTGTAAGCACTGTAATATTCCAAAATGAAAACACAATCCAACCTATGGTCGCGGGTACAATTCTAACTCACGGCCTTGCGAGAGCAGATCTCCAAGGCTGTCAATCTGTCTTTATGGAGAATGCCCATCTTTGCCCTGCCGCGTGGCTAGGAGAATGGACCTGGAGTCCTAACGTACAACAGCCCAGCTTATCATGCCCTGTGGCACAGATTTGTAAGAAATGTCAAGAGTCCTGGTGGCACAGTGGAATAAGCATGAAGGTGCTAGCTTGCAGGTCAGTGGTTCAAACTCACTAGCTGCCCTGTAGGAGAAACACATGGCAGTTGGCTTCTGTGAAGATTACAGTGTCAGAAATGCTTTTGGGGAATTCTGCTCGGCTGAACAGGAACATAATTGAGTGGATGTTATTGATCGAGTGTTGCTGTTGTTGTTAGGTGTCATTAAGTAGAGTACGACTCATAGCACCCATGAACAATGGGTCTGAGCTGTGCCCCGTACCGTGCCATCCTCACCATCTCTGCTACACTTGATCCATTGTTACAGTCACAGTGTCAATCTACCTTCCGGAGGGTCTTCCCCTCCTGTGCCGGCCTTCACCTTTCCCAGCATGAATTATGTCTTTTTCCAGCATCTAGCCTTTCATCCTTCCCAGACAGTCTGGGAAGAGGGGTGGAGGAGCCTGACTCTGCAAAGGTGTGTTTCCTGAGTTCGGGTTGAGGCTTCAGTGTGGCTGTTGCTTGCAACTGAGTGTGAGCTGACTGGATTTGGTCTCGTATTTAAACAGGCTTTAACAAGGCTTTTAATTGTTTTTAGTCAAACATTCTTCTAAGTGGTATAGCACTGGTCACTCAATTTGATGTACAATAACTAGTAAATAGAGGTAACCAGTGGTTGCTGAGAGTGTAAACACTGTGACACCGATGTGCCAAATGCGAGAATGGTAGACAGTGTTTGGTGGAGCTCCCCGATTAAAACAAGCTTGGAAGCAGAAGTGGCATCCACTTCCAAATTAGCTTGCCTCCAGAAACTCTATGAACTTAGAGAAAAGATGCAAGTTTATCATGTTGAAGACTTTCACTCATAGGGTCGCTATGAGTCTTCAATGACTCGATGGTACTTAACAACAACAACAACAGCAGCAGCCCCTCATAAGGAAGCTCTGGTGGCTCAGTCAAGGACCTGGACCGCCAACCCTAAGGAAAACAGTTTGAATCCATCAGCTGCTCTAGTAAAGAAGTATGAGAAATCTCCTCCTGTATGGTTTATTGCCCCTCTGCACCCACTGTGGGGTCTGCTATGTGTCCGTTGGACTCCACAGTGCACAGTAACAGCCCCTCCCAACAACCTGCCCAAGTGGGTGAAGTTTCAGCATCCTTATCTCTGGGTCTTCTGGTTGCCCGGTCTCCAGGGTATATGTGTCTGCTCTCTTGGCAGTCCACAGACATTCAGTACTTTTCTCCAACACCACTAATGTCTAGAATGTGAATACTTAGTTAGGCATGTGACTACTGTTCTAAAAGATGCCATGGAAGAAAGGTCTGGAAATTCACTTCCTAAAGGACATGCCTTGAGACCTGATGGAGTAAGTCTGCTCTGCACACGTGAGTTCACCAGGACGCAACAGCAACCCAAAAGGTTTTCACAACAGAATTGGGAATATTCTCTTGATTTAATAATTTGTTCATTCTTTCTCTCATTTATTAAAGAACTCACTTCTTCAAATATTGAGTATTCTTTTCAAACTTCAAATATACTCTTCCTCCTTCCCTTTCTGTCTCTTTCTTCTAGTGATGTCTTGGCTTGTGCATTCAGAATGATGCTGACATAGCAGTGACAGGGACACTGCTTGCATCATCCCAATGGCATGCTATTATGCTGGGATGGAAATTTACAGAGCTTGAAAGCCGACTTTACTGTTCATTGTAACATTTCTTATTGAGGTAGCTGTTAGATGTTGTCACGCTTACTTTGATTCATAGTGACTCTAAGTATAAAAATTAAAACATTCTAATTATTAAGTGTATGAAATGTTGCATCAAAACTGATAGTAAGATAGGATTTTCAACATCTCATAAAAGATTAAGGCATTAATGGGCCATCAACATAAAATGTATTTTTATGAGAAGGTTAAAATGTATTCCCATAAGATATTGTTCATGAGAGGTAAATGAAAATTTGTGGGCACGGTAGCACTGAGGTATGAAGAGGTAGATCATAAGATTCAGGATGACTTCCAGTTAAGTCATCTGTAACAAAGAGAGACAAGAAAGAGAATTCAAAGGGCACAGTCATGGGTTAGAATTGAATGTGAATCTGAATCTGCTTCAAGTCAATGGGTTTTAAGAGAGCAAAGATACCTGATAAGTTCAGTCCTTTCTGGTCCAAGTAGATACCTAAAGAGTGTTCACATTTACAGGAAGGGAAATAAATGAACACAAGTCCAATATTTTAGAAAGTTCTGCAATTGGGCCTACATGGACACCAGGCTTCAGGGAGGGAGCATAGGTGGTGAGATATGCTCTAGGTGGGACAAAACCAAGTGTCATTTTAAATGGTCTCTGTCAGTGTGCTGATTCCAGACCCCATGTCCAGGAGCATGAGTCAGAAATGGAAGGAGTGCCCACAGTGGAGCAGTACCGATGCCCACGCAGGGTGCCCACGGCGGAGGGGCACAGGGTGCACACAGTGGCTTCATGAGTGCTCGCTTCATTCTGTTGGAGAAGAGCCTTCTACTGCTGATTTTTTAATAATACCTTGTTTATCTAGGTTAGAAACGCATGCTTAATCAAATGCTGTCTCAACATCAATCAAGATGATTTTTTTTTATTTTCCTCTGGTTTTAAATCTAAGAACACAATAGAACATATTATTAAATTTCATTAAAGTCTAGTCATCTTGAAAATCTTGAACATAATTAATTTTTTTCATTTGCTGAGTATTTCAGTCTAATGTCTTCTACTTCTCTTATGTGTGAAGTGGGAGTCAGCAGATGCCACAGTTAATTATTCAACCACTAGCCTCACTTTGGGGATTCACAGCCTCTCATGAATAACTCAAAGGAAGGACTTAGAAATCTTCTTATAAGTGCAGAAAATCCTATGAAAAAAGTTCTATTCTGTATACAAAGAAACCAAGTATTAGAACTGACTATTGAAATCAAAGACAACACATGTAAGTGATGTATCTTGTGTGGATCTCTTTTTTCCTACCATTTATGTCAAGATTAAAGTGTGACTTCATTAGTTGCATTGCTGTCATTGCTGGGACCTTTCAGTAGAAACCAACCCAGAGCTGACCCTCCAGCAGGTTTTCAGAGGCAGTAAATTGCACAAGAGGAGACGGCCCATTCTTCTCTCACACTAATTGCATTGTTGTTGCTGTTGCCTTCAGGTCTAGTACAACTCATAGTGACCCTACGAATGAACAAAAAGCCTGAACCTCCTCTGAAACTATCGACATTTATCAAAGTTCATAGAGTTTCCAGAGGCATGTTATTTAGGAAGTGGATGTCACTACTGCATCCAAACTAATTGCATTAGACAAATACAATATAATTCTATCTTTTCTATTTTACTTACCAAGTTGAAGAGCATAAGAATTCCATCCAGCTCATATTTGGTATATTTTTCTATTTCTATTTCTATATTTTCTATTGTAGGTCCATCAGATACTGTCTCCTCATTCTGTGTGGGTGGGATGAGGAGGAAAAAAACTATACTTCTGCCCACTAGTTGTTACTTAATAGCTTATCCTAGCATATGATAAACAATTAACACCTAATTTCTGCCTGATAGGTAGGATAATCCGGTTCTGATTCCCATTTAATGTATCTCAAGTTGTGGAAATCTCATGTTTCTAGGAAGCTGGACAAGTATCAGAAGAATTGTCTTCTTATGATGAACAAGAAAAAAGTCCAGATGATTTGTTGAAAATGAGACAATTAAAACCCCCATGGATCACAGAACCCTGACCTCACAAGTCAAGGTGGTAGGGTGGGGTCTCAAAGGCAGCTAATGCCACCATCCACTTCTCTTTGTATAAAGCAGAACCACATCAATCCTCTTAGCTTAAATGGTGACACAGATGGTCAACCAGGAGGATCAAAATTGTTTGACTTGTAAATTCGTCCTTCAGAATACTGTTAACATAAGTCACTAATTCAAATTTACATGTCAGTAAATGGTCATAGAGGTGTTTGATCATCTCAAAATAACATTTATTTTTAACAAAAGCTTTTCTGTGCAAGGTCTTCACCTGAAGAAGACTGAAGGGCAGTAGCTTGGTCTGAAGTTGGTGAAATCCAACCTAGCCTGATGGAAGGACAGATTCATCTAAAAATAGGAATACTGAAGAGCTCTGACTAGTATCTTTACTGTACTCCACAGGTTTATCCCTGGTGCCCTGCTAGTGGCATGGAGAAGACTTCTCCTTTTATCTCTTGCAGGAAAGCGCAAATGGAATGGATGATAAGTGAAAAAAGAAATGAAAATCAAAGAAGAATATGCGTACAGCAAAACCACACAAACTGTTTTCTATTTCCCGAGTCCATTTATCAAGTACTGTTTACCAAATTTACCTTTCCTAGAACTAGTGATTTGCTTGTTTGATTTTTGGGTGTTTATTTTCTTTCCAAAAGTCACTTTCAGAATGAGTCACTTTCACCTCTTTCTGAAGGCTGTCTGCAATTTTCTCAGTTCTCAATGAAGGCATTTCAAAACTACCAATTTTCATTTACCAAGCAATTTTAGCTTAAAATATTCTTGATAAATTCAATTTTCTGCATTCTTCTGTAAATATTTTTTTAATCCAAAGTTTCTCATGCTGAATTATCTACTTTGTAATCTTACAAGAAAGTAGAATTGAAATATTAATTTAGGTCTCAGAAAGAAAGAAGACTCAGATCTCAGAGATAAGAATACCAGACAGAAGTAAAATGCTCCATGATAGAATGGCATTAATGACTTTCCTAAAATTTCATCTAGCAAAGGGCTGAGAGAGCGAGCATGTGGGAGCTTCAGAGAAGCAGTTTAATGATGTTGCAAGGCTCTGGAAGAAGGAAAGGAACACAAAGAGAGGGTGGCAAACATCATCTCACATACTAGGGCCATGATATCAGGAGGAGCTGATCCTGTACGAAGGCATCATACATGGAAATGGGGACAGTTACCAAGGAGAGAAAAATGCTTAATCCATAGATTAGCTTAAGGACTGTAACAATGGGCCACGCACAGGTGAGATGGAAAAGACCAGACAGAATTGGCAGAGTTCTCTCTGTGGGACGTTGGCGTGTTATGAGTCAGAATCAACTCAATGATGCCTAACAAAGACAAGATAGTCACTACGAAAACAATGGATTTTGTTGTTTAGGTGTTTATTTAATTTGTAATTTTTCAAGTTAATATAATGAGTTGGAAACCTAAAGAAAATAAGACAAAAACCTTAAAGGTCCATTATGAAGCAAGTCACATTGGTAATTCTCTTTGACCCTCAACCTCCATATCTTTATCCTAAATATCTTGTGCATTCTAGAGATAAAACACACTTTGGTGTTGTTAGTATTAGTTCTCATCTCTTAGATTGCATCTCACTGTGACCAAGTGTAGAACAGAGCAAACACTGACTGATCCTGTATCACGTTCATGTTCATTGTTGTTTGGGTCAATTATTGAAGCTATTATGGCGTGCCTTTCAAACTGCAGAGTTCATTTATCTTAGACAACATTCTGACACAGAAGGCTTTTGTTGGCTGAAATTTGGAAATAGATCACTGGATGTTTCTTCATAGTGGGGCATGACTGCAATGCTGTGTTGAAGCCTGTCGCCCTGGGTGACTCTACTGGTATTTGAAACACTAGCTGTGTAGCTTCCAGCATCACAGAGACATACAGATCGCTAAGGCAGGCCAGAATGAAGGAGGAGGGCGTAGGCTGTAAGTCAGCTAGCTTTTCTCCTTATTCTGATGTGGATGCTTGTTGTTAGGTGACGTCGAGTTGTAGACGACTCAGCGACCCTATGAATGGAAGGCCTGAGCACTGTTCATAGAGTTTCCAAAGGCAAGCCATCTCAGGGGTGGATGTCACTCCTGCTTCCAAGCTTGTTGTGAATTGGGAAGCTCCACCAAACACTGTCCACCATGGGTCCACACTACTGATGTGAATGCAAGTAGAATTTCATTATTAACTCCAGAAATTCCTAGATAGAAATATGTCATGGGAATGGCAATGTGGTAACGTTGTAACCGAAAGGAACAACAATAAAGGGATTTTGAGAATTTATAGATAAAGCTATGGTGAATGTCACTTCCCTTGATTACTTGTAAAGGCTTTCCATGCTCTCTCCTTCAGCCTCATCGGTTACAACGGGAAGAGCCTGGGTTGCTGAGGGGCATCTTTTCATGGTGGTTTTCACAGTTCCTGAGCTACCAACGCATTTTGTGGTGGGTAGACATCTACTGAAGGTAATAGCTCAGTGTGGTTAGCTTTGGGTCCCTGGATGCAACAAAGGCTTTATTTCATAATTCAAGGTGAATATTAATGAGACATGCTATCTTTTACTGTTTATAATCATTATGAGTATTGGTGCACATAAGAAAATTTTTGTTCACCACTTTAAGATAATACATTATAGGACAAAATATGGAAATAATACACTAAGGATCTTTCTATATTATTCAAATTTAAAACAGATTATATTTCCTAAGCATGGCAATTTTTCTAGCAAAACTTATATAAAGTCAGCTTGTGGAAACACTGATAAATAATCCTGTACGTCACTCAAAAACTTTTTTTCAGTGTTATTGCATTCTATTTTGTAGGATCAATTTTTTGCCCAAGGTTAATACTTAAAACACGAGTTTTCAATCCACAATTATTTATCTGCCAGTTCCGCTGAAGATTGGAAAGGACAAGCCTAGCATTAAAAATCTGAAAAGCAGAGTATCCACATGGCTGATAGTGAGTTTCTCTTCTAGATCATGGATGCACAGAGAAAGAGAATGATAAATCCAAATGCAAAAATGTCTTGTTCTTATTGATTTCACTTCTCATAGAGTGTTCCTCAGATGTTCATGGGGAAAACAACATGCTCATTCAAAGCACATGTGTAGTTTAAAATAGCATTATGTGGTCAAATTCTAGGATGGTAAAACTGTGAGAGATCATAGGGAATTAGCCAATATAAACATCACAGTCAAATTAAAATGTTTGTTGTTGTTTGGGGCTGATCTCTTGGAAGGAGATTGATTGCCCATCATTCTCCTGCAGAGAAAGCTGGTAGATTCAAACCACCTACCTTTGGCTTGGCAGCTCAACTGCCTACCCATGAGGCCACCAGAGCTCTCTCCACGAATCATTATGAATTGTGTTGATATGTGATGAGCACAATGGCACTCTGTAGGGTTCCCAGTGCTTGTGACCTTTTAGGAGTGTATCCATATCCTTGCTTGCTTTCCCAGACACCTGAGGGTGGGATTAATTACACTGCCATACTCTGGGCTAATACTCAAGCCTTTCCCTGCCCAAGGACTTTATAGAGCACATTAATGTTTTTGTTTCCTTACATTTGACTTCTCCAGCTGAAATCAAACTGGCACATGATAGAGACTCAGTAAGTTGCTACTACTGTGTCATTAGCCTAAATTTCTTTCACCAACAAGTTTCTCCTATAAGCCTCAGGCTACCGGATTCTCCAAACTAATCATACAGGACAGTAAGCTTCAACATGAAAAGTCTGCATTAGAAATAAGTATTACAGACCTCTGATTTGGTGTCTGTCGGAAACGATAACTCTCTCAGAGCACTTGATCCCTTTCTTCGAAATCGTTCTACCACAGTCCATGAAGGTGCTGCGCTTTCTTTTTCTATTGAATTTTAAAGCCTTTTATTTCTATTTTCATGGATGCTTGTCTTACTAATGTAGTGCTTTAAACGGTTCCTTCATTTCTCCTCAAATCCCTCAAATAACAGGATTAACTTGTTGCATTAGAAATGCTTCACTTCCCAGTGACTAGTGAAGTATCTGCCCCAATTATATTTGGTAAAACAAAATAAGTACATCAGTATTTTGGTGCTGTCTTGGATTTAACTCATTCTGGGACTTTAAAAATAAATCTCTTTTGGAATATAGTACATACAACATTTGTAGATAGGGAGGGACTGTCATTTATGTTTAAATGAAGGACATATTTCTAGAAAGAATTAACTTCAAAATAAAATTTTGTTAGGAAAGAGGGTTGAATTCTAACTAATGAATGAAATAACAACTTAAATAAAATTTTACACTCAACTTTGTATGCTTTCTTATCTCAGAAATAAAAGATATTGTAATTAGAGTTGGAAAACAGCTGACTTAACGGAACTCTTGAATTTCCCCTCTTCTTTGCTGAAGTCACTCTCATACTCACACTCCCCTGTCCCTGTGCCCACCCTGTAACTGTCACCTTTCTAGCGCTCCAGCATTTTTATGAACTAGAATAGAGGCATAGCTATGGTGCATCCCTAACTAGACATCCGCAAAGAAGAGGAGGAATGCTTTTCTCTGACATCTTCAAGACAATAGATCTTAATATTTTCAAGTCATCTAACATCACTAAATATTATTAATATAACCTCAGAACAGTCTAGTTGTATAAAACTTTTATAATAAATTCATCTAAAAATAAAAGCATGACATTAAGAATGTTGGTTGTTCAAAATGTTTGATGTCCCCCATCCTCAAAAGTATCTTTTATTTGTGCTTGATCTCAAAAAGGTAGGACTGGTGTAACATGAACTAAGAATAAAAGGAGGGAGAGAATTCAAGATCTGGGTAGAGCTCAGAAAAAATAAGGTAGCAAAAGCCAGAGGTATGACGGAGGGCAGACCAGTCAGGGTGAGAAATATTAGCAGTACTTCACTCCTCCTGAGATCATTCCGGATGTCCCAGAATCATTCCATAGCCTAAGCAGCTTTACCGCCCCTCAGGATAATCTAAGACTTGTTATTTTAAGAAAGAAAAAGAAAAAGGAGGAGGGGAAGAGAGGAAAGTGGGGCAGGAGGGGGGGGAGGGGAAGAGAGGGAAAAGGAAGAGAAGGAGGAGGAAGAGGAAGAGAAAGAGGAGGGGGAGGAGGAAGAGGAGAAGGAGAACAACAAGAAATAATAATAATAATAATAAATAATAACTTCGTGCTGAGGGAGATGTTGGCATAGAAACTACTGGCTATTTTCCTATAAGCGTACTATACAAAATAGTGTAAGCCATGGAAAATAAGGCAATATGAAATGTGTAGTATACTCAAATCCAATGCCATGTAGAGGATTTCCAGTCCATGGCCACCCTACAGGACAAGGTAAAGCTGCCCCATGGAGTTTACTAGACTATTACTCTTTGCAAAGTGGGTTCTGCCTCAGCAGACCGCATATGAAGTTTTTGCAGGTCCTCTGGGGACCTCTGCTTGCAAAGTCTATGGTGAGTTGCCCCATTAACCAAAAGGCTCCAGTGGCGTCTCCAAGGGATCGAATCTACTAGCAGCTCCAGTGGAGAAAAATGGACAGCGTCCTGCCTCGAACAATTCACAGCAGGGCAAACTCTGTGGAAGCTTGTGCTTGAGGGCTTGGTGAGTTTGAATAGGTCTTTTCTTGAAGCTCCAATTTCTCTGTGTTTTCTTGACTATTAACTCCAAGTCTGTTGTGGAGCAGGGGAACGTGTACAGCAGAAGTCACTATAGTTACTTTAGAGAAATCACTAGAAAAACTTATTTCTCAGCATGTGTTAGAGATCCACTCTTGACTATAATCAGAGTTAGTTGGAGGTGGAAAAAGAAATACAAAGACAGTAGATACATTCTGTTTTTTAATGCTTTGTTGTTGTTGCATGTTATTGAGTTAGCACCAACTCCCAGCTGACTTTCTGGCAGGTTTCAGAGACTGTAAATCGCATAGGAGACTGCCCATCCTTCTAACCCATGGAGTAGCTGCTGCCTGTGGGAGGGCAGCACACACATCATAGCGTCATGTCTAGCTGCTGTCAGCTCCTCACGGAAACAATGCTCCCTGGTGCTATATCATCTTGTATTTGATTGCAGATCATATGATCTGTCCAGAGGACTTTCAATGGATTTCTGAAATAGATCATCAGGTATTTCTTCCTTTTCCTCCTCAGTCTGGGAAAATGTGGAGCAGGGGAACCTGTTCCCTTTCGTCCACACAAATCTGTTCTGTATCCTAGCAACGTGTGAGCCTCCCTTTGAGAGGATGGTGCAGGTTGCACATACAGGACACTGGCCAGGGAAGGACACAGTCCAGACTCTCACAGGGAGAGCGGGAATTCGACCACGGTCCCTCCAATACATTACTATATCACAGGTCTCTGTCCACTAATAGTTACATGTTGTTGATAAATTAGGAAAGAATAAAGCAAAAACAGCAAAACACATCTCAACATTGATATCAGTGGTTGGGATTAAGGCACATTTTAGATAAAAGCTTTGTTGAAAAGCTAGATAATTAACCATAGAAGGCTTTGGCATTTTGTCACAAACATCCTACTTTGATTTAAGTTGTATATGTGGGCCAGGTAGGTAAGTGGTCACCTAATTAGGTGCAGGGTGAATGGAATTCAAATTACATATTTTTGACAAACAGAAGAGAAATATCTGTCAGTTCTAAGAACCAGCCTGGCCTCTTATCTGGGGATCGGTAGAGCAAGGAGCCTGCATAGAGCAAAGGAGCATGAGGTGCCTGGGGAAGAAATGGGAACTATTCAAGGCAGTGATGCTTCCAGAGATGTGGTCAAAGTTTCAAAGGAATGACAGAGGCAATCCTAAACTTCCTGAGTGACCCTGGGCCAATTCCCTTCTTGAAGAACTATGGATTTGGTCGTTACTAAATACTTGGTGCTTTAAGTAAATGAGAAGTCTTTCTTGCTTTGGCATTATTCCAGTCTGCAGGCTTCCTCATTCAGCATTCCTCAAATGTAAATGAAAGCTCCACCATGCCTGGAAGGCCTTCTATCCTGTCTGTAGGGAAAGAATAGCAACAAAAATGCCTCATTTGCCAAGACAGTCTCTCCAGTGTGCAAACCTGGATGGAGGATGCAGTAACCACTGAGGGACTGCCCTACTTACTGCATCAGCTCAGTAGGGAATAAATGAGGGATGCAAAGATGAGTGTGTGTATGTTTTTGCATCTATAATATCCCTCCCATCTGTGTGTGTGTGTGTGTGTGTGTGTGTGTGTGTAACCTCCTTTGAAAATGAGTAAGGAAGGGAAATTTCATCTTAGTGCTCTTTTTTGTATCAGTAATGATATCCTGGGCTTGGCTTCCCAGAATTTCAATTAGGTATCAGGCTACAAAATCCTTCTCTTGTTTGCTGCCGGTATTATTTCCTTAATGTGAGTTATAGATTCTTCTTCAGGCTTTAAAAAATGAGACCACTTAGAGAAAGAAAGTTATATTATTATACCTCAACTCGCTCTTCTGATATATTTAAGTGTACTAAAGCGGTAATGCCTTTTCCAAAGTAGATTCTGATTTGAATCCACATTTTGGAAGATGGAAAGTTCCTTTCAAGGTTTCCAGGATAGATTCCAATAGTCAGTGTTACTGAATCTGAGAAGCAAAAAAGAATGGCCTCTAAAGAGAGAATTGCACTAAAGGGAGGTTGTGAGGGCATCTTCTGCAGGGACAACAAAACTTGGTATTTAAAAACTAGTGTGCAGGAAGATTACTGACCACAAATGTTCTGAGGGTATTGGAAATGAGCCTTGTAAAATGCACACTTCATAGGAAATGGTTTGGATGGGAAATCCATGGGCAGAGGACCCATCCTTATCAGAACAGAATTTGCAAAGCTCACTTCTCTTCATCATTGCTAACCATTTCCCAAAACAAATTCTCTGCAATAATTAAGTGGTGCTTCAGGGTGCAAAGGTTAAGAAATAAGTTGTTACTGATTATTTAAACAAAGATCCTTGCTATTTGAGTGTGCCCTCTTCCTCAATCTCTCACAGAAATACATAAGACTCATAATCCTCCACGAAGCTAATACGTAGAAACCAGTTTGTGTCTCTGTATCAGGTACTTGTGCATGTGTCTGCACACACACACACACACACTCCACACACACCCCCACACCCCCCCTCCACACACACACAAAATCTGGCCTGAAAATCCGGTAAAAAAATAACACAAATCCCAAGTTGGATCCAAGGAACATCAACTGGATGCTATAAACACATAAAAGGAAAGAAATCTATCTAGACTGAAATAATCTAGAAATATTTGGTGAAAAAAAAATTGTCTTTGATGAGAGACTAGAGTAATAGTGAAATTTCAATGAGGGGCCAATAATAGGTGGTAAGAAAATGTAATACACGAGAAATTCCAGATAAAATGTATAACAAAACAAGTAATTTCATGGGATGCATGGATAGTAATAGTCGGCCCTGTCTATGATTAGCTGCCTCTGAAAACCTGCCGACGGTGGGCTATGGGTGGGTTCTGAAGTGACAGTACACAACAACAGCAGCAACATGTGTATAGTATTATCGGGTCCTGTCAGGAAATTTACGGCCTCTGAAACCTACTGAAAGGTCAGCTGGGAGCCAGTTCCAGCTCAAAGATACAGAATACCAACAAAATCATATAAATATAGATTTATTCATTGATTTTTTGGAAGCAGGAGTGGCATCTACTTCTTAAACAACATGCCTCTGGAAACTGTATGAACTTTGATAAATTATGATAGTTATACAAAGACTTCAGGCCTTTTGTTCATAGTCACTATGAGTTCTGCTCGACTTGATGGCGATCAGCAACAAATTATATATATATATTTCACTGTACGTGTCTCAATCACAATATAGCTCTCAATCACTACATATATGTGTGTTTGTGTGTGTGTGTAACTACTTAGTATTTCTGTGTGTGTGTGTGTGTGTGTGTAACTACTTAGTATTTCTGTGTGTGTGTGTGTGTGTGTGTAACTACTTAGTATTTCTGTGTGTGTGTGTGTGTATAAATGTGTGCGTATGCATGTTGCTATGGTTGTTGTACCATTGACTTGAGACCAACCCATAACTGGGCCTCCAGCGTGTTTCCCGAAGCAGTTAATTAACTGCATGACTCAGGAAGAGGTTGCCCGTCCTTCTCTCACCGAGCAGCTGGCAGATTTGAACTGGTGCCATCCCGATTGCAATGCAGCTTCTTACCACTAGGCCACCACAGCTCCCTGGTATACATGTATACTATATACTAAACATATCAATTTATCATATATTAGGAGACACTGGTGCCTTAGTGGTGAGGAATTAAGCTGCCAGCTCAAAGGTATATGGTGACAGTTCTGACTCGGTGGTACACAACAACAAAATTATTTATTATATAAATATGGCTACACACACACACAGTGTCATAAAAGCCAGACATGAAAGGGTTATTCATGGACTCTTCAATTATGTTCTCCGCTATGTGCTCAGAAATCCGTATTATCAGCGTGCCAGCAATGCATCCAATGTGCTGTTAATTTCAGTTACAGCAGAGGTTCCGTACTTTAATGAGACCCACTTAAATTTAATAGAGAATCAAGCTGCCCTCTGGCTGCTCTAAAACCAGTGAGTGACCCAAAAGCCAGGAAACAGATTTAGGCGGCACGCACAGAATGCAGTATGTGTCTCCCAGCCCTTGGAGAAGATTTTTGGCCAGGGTCCTGCAAAGTAAAACAGGGACAGAACCTCTAGTGTGTTGTTCATGAGCAGGCAGGCTCGTACTTCTCTCATAAGTGGCCCAGAAGAAAGAAAACCTTCTTTTCCAAGAGCTCATGAAAGGTGTCAAAAAATTAATTAACGCAGAAGAGCAACACTATGCAGAGAGCAAGACTATCAGGGGAGAGACCTAGAGGCTGCATGTAGACTGCCAAGGCCATTGTCAGAAATGCTTGCCAGAGTCAGATGCTATGGTTTCAGGCAGGGATATTGTTCTGTGACTTGGCACAGTCTACCCTGGAAGTTCAAAGAGGAGCAAAAATGACTGAACCAATTCTTAGGAGAACATAGTATAGTGTCACATCATCTATTATTTATTTGACTTTAAAGACAACTTTGATTTGGAAGGGTACACAAGGAAGGATATTTCTTCTTTAAGAGGGACTGCCTTTGAGTTTATATGCTATGGATTTCTCTAAAGACAAGTATGAAGATTGAAATGACAGGAAATTCAGCCCAAACAGTCTTAATTAGGTAAATTCTGACAACAGACTACGCATAACTCTGGAGGAATTACAGTTCAAGTTTACAGCGACTTTATAGCCTTTGGCTATTGGGAAACAACAGGGCCAACCAACAAGCAGAAGGAAACTTAACAAGGATCTGTCAAAATATGCAAAACAGGTGTTGAAAAAGAGTGTTGTTGTTGTTGTTATGTGCCATGGAGTCACTTGCAACTCATAGCGACCCTATATACAACAGCCCTAAACTCTGCTCTGTCCTGTGCCAATTGCACTGTCTCTGACACTCCCATCCCGATTATCCCAGTCACTGAATCAATCCACCTCATAGAGGGCCTTCCTCTCCTGTGCTGTCCCTCCACCCTCCCAAGCATGATGTTCTTCTCCAAGGACCGGTCTCTCCTCACAACATGTCCAAAGTATGTTAGACGGAGCCTCAGAATCCTTGCCTCCAAGGAGCCACCCGGTTTAACCCCTTCCAGGACAAATCTGTTTGTTTTCCTAGCAGTACATGGTATTCTCAATACTCTTCTCCAGCACCACAGCTCAAAGGCATCAATTCTCCTTCTATCCTCCTTGGATATCCAACTCTCTGATGCATAACAAGTGATTGCGAAGACCATAGCCTGTATCAGACACACCTTAGTCTCCAGAGAGACACCATTGCTCTTCAGTACTTTGGAGAGGTCCCTAACAGCAGACTTTCCCATGGCAATGCGCCTTTTAATTTCCTGGCTGCTGGTGCCAAGACTGTTGACTGTGGAGCCAAGCAAACTAAAGCTGTGTACAATCTCAATCTCTTCACCATCCTTCCTGATGCTGCCAATTGGTCCAGTGGTGAGAATCTTTGTCTTCTTGACACTGAGCGTCAATCCAAAGAGTGATAACTGGTTACATGGCATTGCATACCATTGCCTTTGCATCAGAACCAACTCCAGGATGGCCCTTCAGTGGATTTTCTGAGGCAGTAAATGGCCTAAGAGCAGACTGCCCATCTTTCTCTCACAGAGCAACTTGTGCATTCAAACCCAGTACCTCTGCATTCTCAGTGCGACTCCTGAACCACCAGGCACCAGAGATCCCTGGCTAAATAGATGATCACGAAATCTTCACTTCACATCCAAGACTAGGTAACCCTCAGCAAGCTCACCAATTGCAGAAGAGCTTCTACTCCTTCTGAAGATTTAAAATCATCTGTCATTATTTTTTCTTTTTTTTAATTTGTTTCCTTGTTTTATGCCGTCAAATGAGATCAGACTAGCAAAGGAGATTGTGTCTCCTTCTCCAGAGGAGCATCTGATGGATTTGAACTGTGCACCTTTGGGATTGCAGTGCAGCTTCTTGCCACTAGGCCACCAGAGCTCCCTTGACATTCAATTTCAGGTCCAAGATTGACTCATTTACTCACTCTGCGTGGTCTTAGAGACTCCACGGTTACCTGGGAAGTGGGCGGAGGGTTTTAAGGACCCTTAAGCTGACCTGCTTCTCCACCTGCCAAGATTTCTTTCTTCCCCCTCTACACTACCTGAATTGACTATACAAAGGCGTTTGACTGTGTGAATCACAACAAACTGTGGCTGACTCTGAGAAGAATGGGAATCCAAGAACACTTGATCATGCTAATGCGAAACCTATACTTGAACCAAGAGGCAGTTGTCAGAATAGAGCAAGGAAACACTGCTTGGTTCAAAATTGGGAAGGGCTTATGCCAGGGATGTGTCCTATCTCCATACCTTTTCAACCTGTATGCAGAACAGATTATCCAGGAGGCTGGGCTCTATGAGAATTGTGGGGTCAGGATTGGCAGAAGATTTATCAACAACCTCTGTTATGCAGAAGACATACTCCTGCTAGCTGAAACTGAAGAGGACCTGAAGCACTTGCTGCAGAGGGTCAAGGACTGTAGCCTTCAGTATGGACTGAGGCTCAATGTCAAGAAGACAGAGATTCTCACCACTGGACCAACTGGCAGCGTCAGGATGGATGGCGAAGAGATTGAGATTGTACACAGCTACAGTTTGCTCGGCTTCATGGTCAACACTCTTGGCACCAGCAGCCAGGGAATCAAAAAATGTATTGCGATGGGAAAGTCTGCTCTTAGGGACCTCTGTAAAGTACTCAAGAGCAATGGTGTCTCTCTGGAGACTAAGGTGCACCTGATACAGGCCATGGTCTTTGCAATCACTCGTTATGCATCAGAGAGTTGGAAAATGACTAGGGAAGATAGGAGGAGAATTGATGCCTTTGAGCTGTGGTGCTGGAGAAAAGTATTGAATGTACCCTGGGTTGCCAAGAAAACAGCTTCATCCTGGAGAGGGTTAAACCAGGCTACTCCTTGGAGGCAAGGATTCTGGGGCTTCGTCTGACACACTTTGGACATGTTGTAAGGAGAGACCGGTCCTTGTAGAAGGACATCATGCTTGGTAGAGTGGAGGGACAGCGCATGAGGGGGAAGACCCTCTATGAGGTGGATTGATTCAGTGACTGTGGTAATCGGGATGGATATGTCAGAGGCCATGTGATTGGCACAGGATAGAGCAGGGTTTAGGGCTGTTGTACATAGGGTCGCTATGAGTCGCAAACGACTGGACGACACATAACAACAACAATCTCTGAACCTGCTTGGCTGCCAAAAGATGGTTGTGGGGAAAAGAAATGGGTGAAAAAGGAAAAAAGTGGAAAATGTAAATTAACTCCAAGTATTTTTGCTGGCTGCTTTAGTGGGCAGCAAGTGCCAGATAATCAGTAAAACCTACTTTCACAGAAAAGATAATGGAGACTTCTAGAGCTAGAAAGTGACCATGATACAAATATTTCCACGTGAAGACACAGATCTTAGGAAATACGACATTTTATTGTGTGTCTAGAACATAGACCACGTAGAAGGAATAGAACATGCCAACAATTCCATATAAACAGCAAAGGAAAAAACCAATTCTGTGAGTAGATAAAGCAACAATTAGGTTGAGCAACTTGATTTTATTGGAAACATTACTTATAAATTACACATGCCTTTATTTTAGTAAAAAGCTGAGTGTTTAACATAGTATATGCAATTTTGGTGGATGGTATGCTACATAAGAATACATTGAAATAAATGGGTATAAATGTTTAAAGAAGTCCTTACAGTTAATGTAACTGCATTTAAAATTCCTTACAAAATATAGCTCCCTAATTTAGTCTATCCCTAAATCTAGATTTTTGTTACTAGTCTGAAAATGAGATACATGATTATTAAAATTTTCCTGGAGATTTCCCCAAAGTTCTATTAATATATTGTAAAGAAAATACTATTATGTGTAATTTTATTGTTATACCTTGCTCTATTCTTGCCTGTTAGACAATTTAATCAAATTAATGAACTTCTCTAGCCATTAGCATTTTCATCTGTAAAACAGGATTATCTTTAGGACAAATAGATTGCTGATGTAAGATGAAAGTTTTGCAATTTTGTTAAAGCTTGCAAAAATGTGTGTCTGTAAGTATATCTGTGATTATTGTTTGCACCAGTTGAGTTGGTAGCTATAGTGTCTGTCATCTTCACAAGAACAGGTTTCTAGTTCTTTTCCTTACAGAACAATTGGTGGGTTTGAACCCATGACCTTTTGGTAAGCAGCCAAGCATTAAACTATTTTACCATCAAGCTTCTTTGGTGTATAATTAGACATTGTAATTATTACAATATACAATATCACAACAAAACAATTGAAATATTTA
>NW_006399950.1:5096119-5099883 GCF_000299155.1 Elephantulus edwardii | reverse complement strand
ACACACACAAATAATCGCCTAATACCCATCAAATGGGATGCCTAGACTACTCTGGGGTGGTTATTGGAATTGTTACAGTCACTGCCTGCCTCTGATCATATTTCCCAGCTGCTATAGCTGAGACTATCATAAAAAGAATGTAATGATAAAAATAAATTAATCTAGGGAGTTCTGGTGGCCTAGTGGCAGGAAGCTGTACTGCAATCCCAGAGTCACATGGTTCAAATCCACCAGATACTCTGCGGGAGAAAGAGGGACAATCTCCTCCTGTGTCAGTCAGATCCAATGTGACAGTACACACACACATCATCATCACCATCATCATCATCAATAATAAATCATTCTGTACAGTTGCTATGCAATGTATTCTCAAACACAAAGATGAGAGACAGTGTATCAGATAATATATTTTAGAAGTGATTATTTATCAATAAGAATTGAGCACAGATTATGAGAATACCAATTATTTAAGGACTGCTGCCTTGAGAATTTCCTTAAATCAATGAACAAGTATAAAATTTTCCTCTTTTATTTTATATTTAAGGAAATGAAGGTGTAGAAAGGCTCAATAATTAGATCAGTAAGGTGTTATTGGGAAGCGTCATTCCTGTACTGTGCAGAATTTAAGAGTTTGACAATGGCGGATTATTTGATCATGCTCAGAATATTTAGACATTGCACTGAAGTTAAACATATTATTAACTGCTCATTGATAACAGACAATGATGCTAACACTGTCATTTTCCTTTTTCCCATACTATTCTCTCCTTCATCATTATATTATATTCCTGGAAATGTGAGTGGCAGGTTGGATTTTATAGGAAGGAGAATATGTATACTAAGAGTGAATGTCATCACCATTTTAACACTGGAAACTTTATATATATATATATATATAGAGAGAGAGAGAGAGAGAGAGAGAGAGTTTTGTAATTATATGAATGTTCACATATGTATATTTTTAAAAACCCAAAAATTCAAACTCATTACCACCGAAGACCTACTCATAACTGACTCTCCAGTGTGTTTTCAGAGACTGTAAATTGCTTGGACGGAGACTTGCCATCTTTCTCCTGCAGAGTAGCTGGTGGTTGTTGTATTTGAACCACTGGCCTTTGGGATAGCAGCATAAATCTGTATATACTAAGCCATCTGAGCTTACACACACAACCCTCCTTTTAATGAACGTGTCTCTATTTTCTACTTTTACAAATGTTGAAATTACAGATCTCAGGGAAAGTCAATAATTTGCCTAAGGCCAAATATTGATATTTAGAGCAGAGCTGGATCATAAACTGAACTTCTCTGAGTCAAAATATCATTTTTTCCCATCACATCTCTTTTAGAAAAGCTTTTACCACACATGGATACCTAGTATGAACTCACTTCAGAAGACACATTTAATCTGTTTCATATTCATTATCTGCACAATTGCAAATATTTAAAATACTATTTATTATTAGTTTTTAACATAAGTAACATCAAATATATTGACACTTAGATTTAAAAGGTTACTATCTTCCTTTAGAAACTGGTCCTATTCTGTGTCTGTTATCAATGGACAGTTAAAAAATATATGTTACTCCAAAATAAAAACTAGGAATGCAAACTGGTTTAGTTCTTTATGAAGTCCATGCTTACAGTTAGTAATTAGTAGTGCAACTAAAACAAAGGTGGTTCATATCCACCAGCCACTCCATGGGAGAAAGATTAGCAATCTCCTCTCATATGATTTACCACAGCCTCTGATAACCTGCTGGAGAATCCCTTATAGCTCAATTCTGATTCAATGGTAATATATGGAATGATTTGGTTACATGTTTGTAGGAGCTGATGACTGTTCAATAAATTGTGACTGGAATGACCTTATTGTCATGTTCATGTTTTATCATCTTTCCCAAGGTAAAATACACTTCAGGTAGAATTTAGTTCAAACAAGACTGTAAAGTGAAATGATTTGGATACTTGATAGACTCCATCAATTCAGTTCCTAATCATAGTGGTTCTGTGTACACCAGAGCAAAATATCTTCTGGTCTAACACTATCCAAATGATTCTTGCCATATTTGAGATGTCTTTTTTGCAGCTTGACATAAATCCACCTCATTGATGGTCTTCTTTCTCAATGACCTTCTCCTTACCAATCATGTTCTACTCTGCACACAAAGGCCAGAGGAGAAGCCTCATGTCCTCATTGGAGAAGAGCATACCAGATGTGCATTTCTAAAACAGATGTGGCCATTCTCCTGCCACACTCCAGTCAATATTCTTTGCCAATATCATAATTCAAAGTCAACAAGTTCTGCTCAATCTTTTTTCATTTCCCTGAAATGCCTCTGCCTTTGAAAACCCACCAGTATCAGCTATTGGTAGGTTCCCGCCCACCAAAACCTATTTGCCTAAACAAAAGGCTTCCAGCCCTCCTCTATCAAAATCAGAAAGAGACAATCAGCTTACACTTGATTGTTAACACAGTCAGAAACACCCAAACAGTTTACTCCCAGCTTTCAAGCAAATAAAAACCACTTACTCTCCAGGATCCAAATGCTTCAAGCTGGAGACTTGCCCTCAGGCACCACTCAACCAACTTTTAAATATAAAGGCCTACCCAGCAAATCCTGTTGGCCTAACAGACTTCCAGCTCACAGCAGATTCTTAACAAAATTAGAACTAGCCAATCAGCTAACTTTGTTGTTAGGTGCTGTCAAGTCTACAATGATGTATAGTGATTCTATGAACAGAAGATCTAAACTCTGTTCTATAATTATAATTTCGCTAATGTTTATAGAGTTTCTAAAGGATCTTTCAAGTTCTATCTTGAAATACAATGTTGTGAATGATAGGATAATAACCATATGCATACAAGCAAAACTTGCTAATACGACCATTATTCAGATACACGCTCCTATATCTGTAGCCTAAAAGGAAGAAATTGAGAATTTTTACCATGTTTTGCGGGTGAAATTGACCAAGTATTCAATCAAGATGCACTGAAGATAACTGATGTGTGGCATGCAAAAGTAGGAAACATTGAAGAAGGAATAGTAGTTGGAAGATATGGGCTTGGTGACAGAAACAAGGCTGGAAATAGAATAACTGAATTTTGTATTTACAATGATTTACTTATTGCAAATACCATTTTTTAAAAAGACACAAACGATGACTTTACACATGGCTGTCACCTGATGGGATGCATAAAAATCATATCGACTAAATTTGTGAAATAAATCATTGGAGAAGCTCAATATCAGAAGTCAAAACTAGGCCAGGGGCAGACTGTGGGTCAGATCATCAATTACATGCAAATTCAAATTTAGGCTGAGGAAAATGAAAGTAAGTCCATAGGAACCAAGATATGATCTTGAATCTATTTCATCTACATTTCAAGATCATGTTAAGAAAAGGTTTGAGGCATTGAACATCAATGATAGAAGACCAGATGAGCTGTGGGATGATGTCAAGGATATCATACATGAAGAAATGTCATTACAAAAATATAGGAGAAAGGAAAACCAAAATGGATGTCAGAAGAGATTCTGAAAATTGAACTGAGCATTGAAAAGCCAAAATAAAAGGAAAACATGTGGAAGTGAAAGAGCTGAACAGATGATGTTGAAGGGCAGCCTAGGAGGACAAAGTGTCATAATGGAATGTGCAGAGAGCTTTAACTGGAAAGTAAAAAGGGAAGAACTTTGCATTTATCAAGCTGAAAGAACAGAAAAACAAATTTAAGCCTCTTGTCGCAATATTGAAGATGCTATGGG
>NW_006399950.1:5092974-5095736 GCF_000299155.1 Elephantulus edwardii | reverse complement strand
TGGGGTACTCGGGATGGGTGTGTCAGAGGCAATGAGATTGGCACAGGATAAAGCACGGTTTAGGGCTGTTGTACATAGGGTCGCTGTGAGTTGCAAACAACTTGACAGCACATAACAACAACAACAATGGGCAATATATTGAATGACCCAGAAAGCATCAAAAGAAGATCGAGAGAGTACAAAAGGTCATTGTACAAAAAAAATTTTAAAAAATAAAAAAAAAAATTGATTGGTACTGAAAAATTTCAGTAAGTACCATATGATCAGTAGCCAATGGTAATGAAGGAGGGAGTAGAAGCTTCATCGAAGGCACTGGCAAAAAATAAGGCCTCAGGAATTGACAGGATACCAATTGACTTGTTTCAATTAAGAAATGCAGCCTTGGATGCACTCAACAGCCTATGCCAGAAAATTTGGAGGACAACTGTATGGCCAAGGGATTGGAAGAGGTCTAAAAACACCTTACAACAACATCAGCATGACTTAGATGTTGTTAGGTGCTGCCACGTTTAACTCCTAGCAGCTCTATGAAGAGCAGAGCCAAACCATGACCTGTCTTATGCCATTCTCATAATATCTGACATACTTGAGTGCACTGTAGCAGTTAGTGTGGCATTCTTATCTGGTTGAAGGTCTTCATATTTTTTATGACCCTCTGGTTGTCTAAGCATGATGTCCCTCTCCAAGCATGATGACTTAAACAGGTTTCATCAAGGAAACTTCGCTTATGGGGACCTTATGTACAACAGAATTAAAGGATGCCCAGTCTTGTACAATTTTCACAATCAATGGAATAGCCAATTCCAGCATCTTGGCTAGTATGACAATCCATTTTCTGCAATCACCTTCACTGCATCTCTACTGATCATCGTGTCTTCCTCCAAGGATTGCTTCTCCCTGGAAACATGCTCAAAGAAAGTGAAAGAAATGTTCTGCTCTGATCTATAATATTTTACTGGTTTATTTTTGAATGTGAATGTCATGTTTTATAATCTGTTTTAGGCAAGATACTCAAAGTAACCCTCTCATTAATAATCAACATGCCAGTATTTGAAATATTAGTGGGACAACTTGAAGTATCATAGTAAAACACAAGCTATTGTAATATTACAAACTGAAAGTTATTGTGCCTGCACTGAATCATTATTAAATGAAAGATAAATACAGGCAAGGTCCATTTATATAGTAACTATTTCTATTTCTGAATTCTTTTCCAAATATAGATATTTACAACCTCAGTCATGGTGAAAAATAAATGAATGAAATAAAATGCTAAGATGAAGTGAAAATTCTTCCTCAACCCTAATGTTGCGATAAATAGAAAAAAAAGTGATGCATCTTCTGCTGATTTCCTATTTGACAATTTGTACAAGTAAGTACAGTGTAAGGTATTATTATTTAAAAGAAAAATAATGATTTTTTTACTTTGACTGCTTTAGACTTTACCCATTCAAGTTTTAGTTGAAAACTTAGAAGTTATTAAAAAGAGGGAAGGATATACAAAAATTAACATTACTTAGCTAGGTTGATAAATTTATTTAATATTATTACTAAATAAAAACATAGCATGTATTTTCTTCTCTTTTCTAAAAGCTTGCCAAAATACAGCAAATAAGTAGAAATGGAAGAACAATGAACAGTGAAAAGCGTCACAGAGCCACTCTAATGACACAATCTGTTAACTATCTGAAGACTGCAAACAGACTAATATTTCGAGAAGTATAGGATGAATCATCCATTTACAAGTATTGAAGAGAAAATGAGGACACCATGAGTGAGTTGTGAAGCAATGAATAAGGATGTATTACACCACAGGAAACCATCAATATTTGTTTATTGTGTCAGCGTAAGAAATAAATCTGGAAGCTAATCTGTATTCTCCACAGTTAATTCTAGTGTTCCTGCCTGAGCATTTTTGTTCCGGGATGAGACTGCACAGCTGTTTAATGGTGCCATCAAGAATTCACGGAGTCATGGTCCCTTGGAGATGGAAAGACATTGTAAAGTATGATATTAAATCATAAATGATGAAATGTCATTACCTTCAAACATCCTATCCTATTCTCCTGCAATCTCTTCCTCTTCTATTTCCCTCTCAATTAGGCTTGTTATCAATTCCCTCTAGTTTTAAAAATAAGTCTGCTCAGAACAAGCAATGTAACTGCTAGTTCAAATAGTTAAATCAATACTGTTTTCAACTTCATATTTTAAAATAATTTTGTTTCACTCTTCTTGTTTCGTTTTGCTTTTTAGTTTTGAGTGTTCTTGTTTTGTTTGTTTTTTATTTTTTAGCTATGACTTGGTTGCTATAAGTAAATAGACATTAAACTACCTCCTGAATAGAAAGATCTATACTTACAAATTATTTTTATGTAAGTCAAGCTATCTATTTCATAGTATATTTTTTTCACATACACCTGTGTGAAAGTAGAAGTTGAAAAAAATAATACTTATTCTATTTAAGCACAGGCAGTCCCAGGATACAAACGAGTTCTGTTGCTAAATTTGTCTTTAAATAAAATTTGTGCATAAGTCAGAATACCTAAGCACCATTTAAATTTAATGTCTAATTATACTAATTATACAGAAGGATGTCTATCTGTGTTTCATTGATTATGCAAAGGCATTTGACTGTGTGGATCATAACAAACTGTGGCTGACTCTGACAGGAATGGGAATCCCAGAACATTTAATTGTGCTAATGTGAAACCTGTACTTGGATCAAGAGGCAGTAGTCAGAACAGAGCAGGGTAACACTGCAT
>NW_006399950.1:5063884-5092109 GCF_000299155.1 Elephantulus edwardii | reverse complement strand
TATGAGTCGAAAACGACTCGACGGCACATAACAACAACAACAATTATACTGGTAACCTATTCAGGCTGTCTGATACAGGGCCAGAGATGAGGGATGCTGCATCAAGGACAGAGGCAGCCATCTAAATCAAGTTACAATCCCTACCTGACACCCAGCTGTGAACAATACAAGTACCATAAGTGCCATATGTCCTATAGGATCTGAGTATAAAGAACAATCAACTAAGTCGCAATGAGGGGATTAATAATACATATCTTGGTTTTGTTTTGTTTTAACTTTGTAGAATTTCAGTAATGATCTCAACTTACTGCTTACTGCTTTATCTAACATCAAAAGAAATTGGAATCTTTAATTCAGCTTTAAATTAAAGCTAGTGTAGTAACAAATTGGACTTGTATCTCTGAACTCTTCTTCTTTTCTAACAATGAGAATGTAATTTAATTTTCCAATCTAATACTGAGAAATTAGTCCATTGTTGATGTCATATATCAAAACATCATAAAGTTTTCTTTTATAAACGCCTTTCAAAGTCTAAAATTCAGAAACATTTTCTCTCTTGTTAAATTAAATTTTCTCTATACAACGTCACAAATAGTGACAGTGATGTTAGCTTACGAAAGTTCTCTAACTCCCTAAACTGCAAACACATGGTCTTGAAAACTTATCAACAGCTGTGGCACTGGGGAGGGGAGGGAAGAGAAAGAGAGAGAGCTTCCAATTCTGAGCAGCAAGACTGAAGGAAGACTGGAGCAAGACCGTGGTGAGAGTGAGACCCTGGTGATGGTAGTGGAGAGATTGTGGCATTGCTGTGGAGAAACTGTGGCAATGTATAACCAGAAGAGCCTTGAGATAAAGGCCACAGTTAAGAGTTTTGATGTTCTTGTCAGTTGATGAAAGGAAAAGCTGACTTATAACAACTTTGAGTCAAACTTTGCTAGATGATTAAGGAAACCAGAGGCTTCTTGAATTTGTGTTGGTGAACTGAAACCTGGATTTTTTTTCTAATTAAGGAATTGTATTTTGTTGGTTTGAGACTGCTGGACTAAACCTGGGCTTGCATTTGTCTCTCCTGCTCCCCAACTTATTTTCCTAATAAGCCCCACTCTTGATACCTCAACTGTGTCTATGAATCAACAAGAAATATCAAAGTCAGTGATTTGTTGAAATACATGCAGGAGCGTGGGGGGCGGTGGCATACCTGGACAAGTACCCGTTAGCTGCTATGGATGATGGTGACGGGGACAGTTCTCCTTTATGAAACGGGTAGAAAACAAGACTCAGCCACCCCATGTTGCCTCTACAGTTTTTGCAGTGACAGATGAGAATTTTACCCAACTTGTGATTACTACAGTGTAAACAATGAGATACCTATTACCTTATTTTTGCAATTCCTTTGCTATTAAACTAAAGAACAAATTCATATCAACCTTTAGTGGTTTCAAATGTTCTAAAACTGGAGAATATATAATCTTGGCAACATGTGATAACAAATCATGTGGCTTCTTCCACAAAGAGTCAAACAGTCAAAACCAAACCAAGCCAACAAAACTGTTTTAACAAAATACTATATGTAACTTCATATTTACATTGTCACATTCATAAATTTGGAAGGCCAGTCATCAAGGTACCACTTCAAGTACAAGAGGGTTTAAGTATGAATCGATGCCTTTGAGCTTTGGTGTTGGAGAAGAGTATTGAGGGTACCATGGACTGCTAAGAAAACAAACAGATTCAACCTGGAGAGGGTTAACCTAGGCTGCTCCTTGGAGGCAAGGATTCTGAGGCTTTGTCTGACATACTTTGGTCATATTGTAAGGAGAGACCTCTCCTTGAAGAAGGACATCATGCTTGGGAGGGTGGAGGGACAGCACAGGAGAGGCAGGCCCTCTAGGAAGTGGATTGATTCAGTGACTGGGGTAATTGGGATGGGTGTGTCTGAGACAGTGCGATTGGCACAGGACAGGGTGGAGTTTAAGGCCGTTGTACATAGGGTTGCTATGAGTTGCAAGTGACTCAACGGCACATAACAACCACCACCAATTATGTTGTTGTTAGGTGCTATCAAGTTGCCTATGATTCACAGCAACCCTGTGACGAACAGATCCAAGCCCTGCCCTGTCCTGCACCATCCTCAGGATCTCCGTCATGCTCAAGCCCATCGTGGTCGTCACTGTGTTAGTCCATCTTGTTGAGGGTCTTCCTCACTCTCTCTCACCCTGCACCTTTCCCAGCAAGGTCTCTCCCTCCAGGGATTGGCTCTTCCTGATAATATGCCCAAAATAATGAGATGAAGTGTCACTATACTTGATTCTAAAGAGATGTTCCTGGTTGCATTTCCTTAAAGACAGATTGATTTGTTCTTTCTACAGACCCCTGTATATTCAATAATCTTCTCCAACACCACAATTCAAAGCCATTGAGTGCTCTTCAGACGTCTTTATTTATTATCTAGCTTTCAGATTCATAGGAAAGAATTGAAAAGTCCATGGCTTGGATCATGTGTACCTTCATTCTGAAAGTGACATCCTTACTCTTTTGAACTTTGGTTAGGTCCTTGTCAGGAGATTACCCCAATGGGACATGTCTTTTGAATTCTTGACTGCTGTAGATTTCTTGACATTGTAGATCCAAATAAAATTTAGTTGTTGATAACTTCAATCTTTTCTCTATTTATTATGATGTTGCCTTCCAAATAGATTTAATGAAAAATATTTAAGTCTGATTGTTTATCTTTTTCATATCAAATTCAATAAATGTTAAATTACTCAGTTTTTTAAAATAGATTTTTTAAAAAGGCTGGTGTATTGCTGGTGTCTGCATTAAAAATTACATCTCCTGTCATACTCATATATTTAATATATGTAACTGGCATCTACTTCCTAAACAACATGCCTCTGGAAACTCTAAGAACTTTGATAAAGGATGATAGTTATAGAAACGCTTCAGGCCTTTTGTTCGTAGGGTTGCTATGAGTCATGCTTGACTTGACGGCAATCAACAACAACAACAACCAGTGTTCTAGGATACATAATGAAGCTATGATTGTTTACTTACCTGAAAATATATCACTGATTATAAATAAAAACATTTCACTCATCCCCTTTAAATTTTTCTATTTTAAAAAAAGCACCTGATTATTTGAGAAGGTTCAGATACCGGGTCGGAAATATTTTAAAATTTTTCTGAGAAATTACTAGTTCCATTTGTTTTACATATATATATATATCAACATGTATATATACATGTGCATATATCTACACAAGTATATGTATATAGATATATATGTATATATACACATATGTATATGTGTATGTATATACATATATACATATACATATACACATACACACACATATATATATTTATGTAAAAAATGTATCCCTAGGTATTAAGTATCACTATTTAAATATACACATGAAAGTGTATGTTTTCTGGGATAGAGATAATTATTATTTTCTTCAGTAGTAATTAACAAAAAATGTCTAGGTCACCTCTCTCCTATGGTTTGGAGGGAGAAAGTAAGAGGAAAATTTCATGAAACCTCAATTTAGATTTATGAAACCTCAATTGAGAATACCATACAGTCCATTCTATGAATGTCTAAACTGTGTGAGTACTCACTTAAAAATCTCAATTGTTTCTTCACTACAGATTCATAAAATTCTCAGAGGAAACATTATGTAAGAATCATTCCTATGAGTTTGAGGAAATTATAAAGATTTTTGTACCGCTACTAATTTTCCTTAATAATATGATATTCTTATTTCTAGTAAACAGTGCTATGAAGTTAATACCCACCTTTCTTTGAGGGGCTATAAGAATTTCTTAGAAATTGAAAACCTGAGGCACATGGTGGCATGTACAATTAAAAGAGAGACAATATACTTTGTAGGGAGTATTGCATCATGTAAACTTGTTTGGTGAACATGAGATTCAAGCAACATTTTTGTCTCCAAAATGATTTGTTAGAATTTTGTATTCTAACTACACAGACTCAAAGAAGTTTTGTACTGTCCTCTGTTCTAGAAAAAAAATACAGTGTGCCACAGAGCTTACGTCTCCCTAATGTGATTTGTTCATGAAGTATCACTGGAAAGAGCATAGACGCTTTATGTCTGCTTCCCTGGGGTTTTTCAGGCATGGCTGCTTCCCAAGTTTCACTTACGTATTAAACAGAAGCTATGCTAAATCTCAGCGAGTATGAAGAGTCAAATGTATTATAAAGACACAGTATTTAATTGCGTGTGACAGGAAACATGAATCAGGAGAGTTGTGAGAGTCAATACTGCTCTCTGTCCTATGAACTGTGGGGTTTAACAGACGATTAGAACTCCCACGGCTGTTGCTGTTTGGGAATGGTGGAGGGAATGATCTTCAGTTCTTTCAGCTTTAACTTTCTCGGCAATGGATATCCATTAGGCAAGTACAGATACGTAAGAGTTTTTCACTAAATTGTAGTTAACTGACACCAAGTATGCCTCGTAGCAATCCCATGAATAGCATATCTGTGTTCTGTCCTAGCCTGTGTCATCCTCATCAATTCTGACATATTTGAGCCCATTTTTGAACTCACTGTATCAATCCATATCAGTGAGAGTCTTCCTCTCTTTTGCCAAATTTCTACTTTCCAGGTATGATGTCACTCTCCAAGGAATAGCCTCTCTTAACAATATGCTCAAAGTATGTGAGACAAAGTTTCAGCATTTCTGCCCTCAATGAGCACTCTGGCTTCACTCTCTCTAGGACATAGTTGTCTGTTCTTTTGGCAGTCCATGGAATAATCAGTACTCTTCTTCAACACCACAGCTCAGAGACATCAATTATTTTTCTGTAATCCATATTCATTTACCAATTCTCAGATGCATATACAGTTATTGACAATATCATGGCCTTAATCAACCATATCTTAGTCCTTAAACTGACATCACTGTTCTTCAGTAATTTGGAGAGGTCCTGACTGCAGACTTTCCCAACATCTCTTGATTCCCTTACTGCTGCTACCAAGGGTCTTGCTACCAAGGCATCCATCAAGTTGTTGAGAATTTAAATCCTTTCTCCATCTATTATGATATTGTCTATTGGTTCAGTCAGAATAACTTTTTTCCTTGATGTCGATGTGATCTATATTGAAGGCTGTAGTCTTTGATCTTCTGTAGGTAGTTAAATGGAAATGGAAGAATCCAATGCAGTTTACAAAGTAAAATGAAAAGTATTAGAAAGGTAGGAACCTTTTCTAATGTTCTTAGCATATTATTTACATTCATATGCAAGTCTAAGAATTGTAGTAAAATGATCTTAAACAGAAATGTAGTCTTCTTTACTTATTGTAAGGTACAGAATTATTTATTTGCTAACTTATACATTTCAATTTAATAATTCAATAAATATTTACTGGGTGCCTACTGTACTCTAGGAACTGGAGATGGAAAAAAATTCTTGAGTTGTTGGATTAGCTCAACAAAGACAGAATTAAATATTAGTTCATGTGGTTTGGTAAGTGAGATAGAAATGCAGAATGTTATTTAGATGTTATGCAAACTTCTAGATAAGCACAAAATTTTCAAAAGTTACTACATTAACTTTATCTCTTAGCTTCAACAATTGTCAATGCATAACAAATTCTTAATTATATCCCCTTTCACGTCCACCCGCTACTGACTTACTTTATGCAAGAGTTGGAGTGGCTTTTAGTTCAAAAAAGTTCTATATCTTTGTCTAAAATAGGAGTAATTTTTCTAAGTGCAATATCTTTCATTTATTACATTTAAAAGCTGATAGCATCGTTGTTGTTGTTGTTGTTGTTGTTGTTGAGTGCCCTCGCGTTCATAGCAATCCTATGAATGGAAGTCCACGACTCTTGCATGACTTTCGTCCTTGCTCTAGGTTCATAGGGTTTCTAGAGGCAAGCTATTTATGGAAGTAGATGCCACGCCTGCTTCCAAGTTTGTTTTAACCAGGGAGTGCCACCAAACACTGTCCACCATGGGTAACCATTATCGCATTTGACACATTAGAGTCGCAGTGTTCAGCTTCACAATGACCCCAAGTTACCTCTGTACAACAAGTGGGCACACTAGGGCTCTACAACCTAAAAGAATGTTTCACCAAAAACAATTAAAGACAGGCCTTAGGGCCGTGGATTAGACTCACTCACCTTTGGCTTGGTAGCATTACTTTTGGTCCACTAGGCCAACTGGTCTCTCTCTATGTTAAGTGCCATTGAGTCATAGGTGACGCATAGTAACCCTATGAATGGAAGTCCTCGACACTTATGTGACTATAATCCTTGCTCCAGGTTCATAATGCTGGTGGCATTAGCTAATATTATTATCAGTGTTTATATTTTCTAATAAAATTAGATAGATTAGTTTTAAGGTTGGATCAAAATAACCCTTAGCATAACATTGACTTACTTGATCCAATTTTACCCAACTTTTTATTAAATGTTTCAAAGATACCAACTCTTTTCCCTAGAGAGGGAAATCATGCTTGGAAAGGTAATGGATCAGCAAAAGAAAAGAAGACCCTCAACTAGGTGGATTGAAACAGTGACTTCCACAATGGACTCTAATAGGCAGAAATTGAGAAGTTGGCACTGTTAGGGTCTGCCAGGCCTAGGGTTGCTATGTGTCATGCTCAACTCGATGGCACCTAACAACAAAAAGAGCAACAATCCTTTTTTTGCTTCTAATTTTTGCATTCTAGTTATTGTTAATGCATCTTGGATACAGAAGATTGAAGAAACCTTCAACTTCCTCGTTGTTGGCTTATATATTGGTGTATATATTTGCTTAATAGCTGTATTAACAAATCACCCACATGCCTATATCTATATAAAGGTTACCCATGATGGACAGTGTTTGGTGGAGTCCCCAATTAAAACCAGCTTGGAAGTAGGAGTGGCATCCACTTCCAAAATAGCTTGCCTCCGGAAATCTATGGAGAAATAATGAAAGTTATACAAGTGTTTAGGTCTTTCATTCATAGGGTCACTATGAGTCCTCTAGACTCGACAACACTTACCAACAACAACATATCTATATCTCTAATCCCATTGTATTTCAGGACAGATCTTAACATGTTCTTTATGATGTTGAAAGCATCAACATTCCACTTCAACTTGTCAATCCAAGCACTGTAGAACATACTATTTTGAGATACAAAATTGTCAGTAACAGTCCATTAGATCATTAATCATCATAAATCATTATTAATGCCTTCTTTTGTTGTGTCTGGAATCAATTCATAGCTGACCGTCTAGTTGGTTTTCAAAGGTAGTAAACTGCACATGAGGAGACCGCCCATCTTTATCATGCTTCTTCTTGTTGTTGTGTACTCCAGTCCTGGAACTGACCCGTGGCTGCCTCTCCAGAGGATTTTCGGAGGCAATTAATTGCATAGAAGGAGATTGCCCATCCTTCCTCTGCAGAGCAGTTGGTGGCCTTGAACTTGTGCCTTCAGAATTGTAGCACAGCTACTTAGGAAACAAAATTTTAAATTTCCACTTCATTTTTTACAGTTTTTAATTATCCTAGATTCATTGATCATGTAAAGAGAAAAGAAATTGACAATCATATGCTATTTTACACTTCAACATAAAAACAAACAAGGAAATAAAATACTCCCCTTCACCAGAGTGCTCTGTCCCAAAATGACATCATCTATTCCGTTCCAGGGCCTAGAACTATGGTTAGCACACGGTAGCCTCTCCCTGTGCAATGAAGGAGTAAGTCCATCCAAACCACATACTTTCCCCTGTGCTTTCAAATGACCAGCGTCTCTGCTTCGGTAATGTAACATCTGGATTTTCAAACCAGCTCCACTGACATTAGTTTCTTCTTGGGTATTCTTTACAGAGACAATAATTGCCACATCGGTATTCCAGGGACATTTTTGGGGTTTGGTTTTTCTAGCATCTTCAAAAGCATTTCGCTGGGAGGTAGGGAAAGGAATCACTGGAATTATGACAGGAGAATGATTTTTTAATCCAGAAATGTGTTGTTGTATTCAATAATTTCAAGTTGCATCTTTGGCTTCTGTGACTATTGGAAAACTTGCCGCATTACTTGTTCCTTTTGTCTCAGTAGAGCGGAACCTGGAGGACCTCCGCAAAGTTCTTCGCTTAGAAATTGCATCCCAACTACTTTAATAGGATGGACCTCTGTGGCCTCCTGTACTTCCCCTCCCCCAACCCCAACAACAACAAAGTGACAGTTTTCCTTCTGGCCACACTAGAACCATTCCTGAACACTGATCTAACTTCAAAAGCAAAAAGAAGTCTGCTGTGCGTTTGAAGTTGGGCAGAGAATGCACATAAACATATCCTATGAGAATACCATTTCTAAAAAGCCATTTGCTATTAAGCAGTCTAAAATGGTCTTTGCTTTTTGGTTTCCCCCTTTTTCTTTCCTTTTTATGTGTCTTTAGTCACTGCTCTCTTTCAGTTTAGCTTCTACCTAGTTCTCAAAGGGGAAACTTGTGATCTTAAAGTTTTGTTTGCCTCCAACTTTACTTATTTCTTGTTTTGTTTTGTTTTACAAGATGATGCGAAAGCCTGTCAGTGGCTGTGTTCCTAAGAGAGGTTTAAATGAGAAGTTCCCAATAATGTTGGTTTCACTGTTCAATCTTCATTTCAACTCTGGATAGCAGCCCTCCTGGAGGCCTGCAATAGAGCAAGAGGGAATCACCCATCTGATTTAAGATTTTTAATAAAATGTGAAAGTTAAAAGTAGTTTGTGGTATAGAAATAGCAAACTAGTGCCATTTCCACGATAGGTTGAGTACAGAATTTTAGGCTGGAGTGCATCTGACACTACACTAACCCAGCCAGGGACAGACATTCACAAAGAGGTTCAGAGAATACAACATGCTGAGACTTCTCAACAGAAACCAATGGTGTGATGTGGAAATTATCACACTTGTGGTGTACAGCTGTGGAACTGAACTGAATCATAGCCGACCCTCTCACGGCTTTTCAGAGGTGGTAAATCACAAGGGAGGAGATTTCTCCCACAGAGCAGCTGGTAGCCTTGAACTGTCTGCCTTTGGATTGCTGTTGCAACACCTCCCTTATTAAGCCACCAGAGTTCCCTTTATTCCAACACCAGACAAAGGGAGAAAACTAATTAACAAGCCATTTCGGTTCAACATCATCTATAAATAAGTATTCAGTCTGAATTTTAACCACAGGGGATTTATTAAGCATCCTTTATCTGAAATCACAGATAATCCTAAAAATAATACTATGATATATATAGTAATACCTTTCTTCATAAGAGTAAAGTAAGTTCACAAATTTTAAAGAACTTTCAAAAATGATAGAGTCTGTGTTGAAACTGGAATTTTCTTTCCAGATGGACAGATTATTATTCCATAAATGTACTAAGAGAAACAGTGATCAAAATAAATGCAAACTAGTCTTTTCCACACTGTGTTCTCCAAACAAGTATGATTGTAGATTAGAATAACAACAAGCAATCATCATGTAACATACACGACAAATCAATAACATCTTCCCTTGTTTGAGAGGAAAAATATATCTTAAGAATTTACAAAGGTGTGTGTGTATATATATATGTGAGAAAATATATATATATGAGATAGATATATGAGATATAGATATATGAGATAGATAGAGATAGAGACAGAGATAGAGATGATAGAGATAAAGATAGATAGATAGATATAGAGAGAGATCTCTCTCTATCTGATGGCCTCATGGAAAGAACTGAACTGCAATCCCAAAGGCATGCTGTCTCCTCTCATGTGATTAACTGCATCTGAAAACCCACTGGAAGTTCAGCTGTGGATCCGTTATGGATCTGTTCTGACTCTTTGATACACAACAGCAACAACATGCACGCGCGCGCACACACACACACACACACACACTGATTTTAAAAGAATGCTGATGTTTCAACTCTTTCCAATAGTACTTTATGCAAAGTGTAAACATATCTATACAAAAGGATAGAAAAGTAGCTGTCTTTAATGACTCTAAACTGTGATTGCTCTTAGAAAGTATATGCATCAAATAGATCTATCATTGTGAATGTTATGTAGCTTGTAAAAACATATGAGTATTTGAAAAAATCTATCTGGCTATAAAAAGAGTGCAGGTGGCTTGGGGATAGCTGTGTCTGACTTCTATTAACTTCACAAAGGGGAACAGTCCCCATCAGCAATGTTTACAATATAAAATCAATTCCATTAAGGTCAGACATGGTCTCCTTGCTTTCACATCAGCTTCTACTAATTCCAACACTAATCACGCTGCTATACCAGTGCATCCAAAATCTACTGTAATAGCTACACGGACCTCACAGAATCATATCCAAGTCTATAGGGTTTACTGAGGATTTTAACAGATTATAATTCAGGTTGTTTAGAAAAGGAGAAGAAACATCAAAAGAGAATTCTTAAATATGAAGTATTTTGTTGTCTAAATTCAACAGAATATCCCTTGTAAAAGAAGCCTTGGTTGTACAGTGTTTAGTAAGTCTGGTTGCTAACCAAAAGGTACTTGTGAAAAGATTGAAATTAAAATAGTCCCTATAGTTCTCAGCTAAGTTAAACTCAGGAATTTTTAAAGCCCCACACCCAGGTATCCAGGGCAACAGTATTTCAAGAATAGCTAGCAGAAGGGCAGAGCAAACAAGCAAAGATTATTTCTCAACTGATAACCCATGTGCCTTTGTTTCCCGACTGATAACCAATGTATCTTGTGCTTTTCCACTGCCCTAGAGTTTGAACTCATTGTATACTTAAGAATTTGTGACACGACCATATAGTTAAAGATCTATCTAACTGCTACATGTGCTACGTGACTGCCGCAAGTGCTACGTGCAAAAATGCTGTGTAAACCCTGAGCGAACACTGAACCAATGAATTCAAACTGTGCTTTCATCACCCAATGAGAAGCTGATACTCAGTTGTATCCCCCTAAAGTGTATAAAAAAACCCAACTTTGTCTGCTCGCGGTCGGCTCCTCTGTCTCCTGCGAGAGATAAGAGTCGGCCCGGAGCTCCGCAATAAACCTCTTATCTCTTGCTGTTGCATCAAGCCGGTGTCTTGGAGTCTTGGGTCTTCGCTGTCCACTCGGGACAGAACAGGACCAGCGGTTCAGGGGTCCTTCACTTGGAACTCACCCATCAACCAAAAATTAGCTTCCTTAATGATTCATAGTCTTGAAAACTCTGAGAAGTTCTCCTTTGTCCTGTATGATTATTAGGAGTCAGAATTGACTCATTGTCAATGGCTCTAGTTGTTGTGTTTGTATCTCTTGAATTGATTCAAGAGTAAATGAATAATCTGAGCACATCAAACCAAAAAATGTCCAGAATAAAACTACTCAATAAGTATTAGCTATTTAATAAATAAAAAATGACAAGTTATTGGTGTAATGGTAACATATTTTTAAATTTTTCTCGGCATGCTTAGAAACGTCTCCTAATCTGTGTAGTCTCAAAGAATGTCCTATGAATTATCAAGGTCTTATATTTGTGAAGCATGTTGCTAACCTTATTTCTACTATCTCCCAGGATTTAGTATCAAAACTTGGCCTTGACTTCATTAACAAAATCCCCTGGCTCTGAATCAGTAACAGCTCTTACTAGCGCAATTCATTTTACTCTATGTTCCTGAGCTCATTTTCAGAGTAATAATAAAAAAGACATTTGCTTCTATAAGACAAACACAGTTTAATTTTATTTAAAGATATCAATTGATTATAATAATACTACGAAACTATCAATATATTTAGTTCCTTTTATAGCACTGATACCATTAATCAGGCAAAAGTGGCTGTACCAACCTACGTAGTAAAAGGAACTACATTTCCATGAATGAAAACGTGAGCGAGGACATGTAATGTACAACCTCCTGCAAAGCTCAAACATGAGCAATTGTTTCCTTCCTGTGCGTGCTGTTCACTGGGCATCTTCCTGTCAGTATCTACAGTAATTGGGAATAACAAATGTGCTAATTCGCTATACATCATTGATGAACACTCCCTGCATATCCAACTGTGAACTGCTGCTCAGTCATGATAGCGGCATAAAGAAGTAGGTATGACAGCGCACGTGTGATTTAGCCATAAATTGCTGGCTTGCCTGCCACCTGCACAGAAGCAGGGAAGTCCAACTGCAAGCTTCAATTTACTTAACAACCGTATTTAATTTCCACATTGTTCCTGAGATGCAATAATATTATATTAATGATCGTAAATGCAACATTATTAAAGAAAGAAATCGGAGAATGCATGAGTGTAGTCAGAAAGAACGTCTTAGTCCCTAACCTCCCACGTGAACGCACAGCTAAGGGGTACTCGATTTTCACGACCTTTGTTCTTCATTTGAAAAGTTGCATGGATGTTACTGAAAGCAATTATATTCAAGATCAATAAACAAACACAGTCTAATAGTGGGAGGTTCTCAATAGAACGAGACAAGAGTAATAACAGTATTGCAGCCAATGGATACACAAAAAGTATAAAAAGGGAGAAGGCCAGAGAGAAAGAGGAAGGTGCTCAATAAGATGAGTTGACACGCATCTGCAATAATGAACTTGAGCCTGGTGAAGATTCTGTGGATGCACAGGGCAGAGCAAAGCTCTCATCTCTTCACAAGAGAGTTTATTCATATTGGTATTAATAATGAATGTGTGGATTCTTGTTTCAGAAAATAGTTATGTGTACTTCAAAGGCAGAAACAGTCAAAGAACAAACCCACCACCACGGAGTCAAGGCCGACACACAGTCACATCACACTGCCATTCATAGGATCTTTTTGAGGTAGTAAATTTTTTTTTTAATGAAAGTAATCTGTCCAAATATCTTCCGTCCAGTAGACAGGGGACTCAAACTGTCCACCTTTTAGTTAGCAGAACAACACGGTACACACTATACCACCAAGGCTCCTTTTGAAAGTGGAAGTATTTTTTTTCTATTTAGAAATGCTTAGGGAGAGCTTTGGAAGGATTCTGATTTCAATGCTGTATGCTTTCTCGCAATGGGGTAGACTAGTTAAAATAAAGACAAAACAAATAATCAAACAGCGCAACTGTGTGGGCTGCTGTGTGGTTTGGTTTGTTTGCTTGCTGATTTACACACCTAGGAAAATGGGGGGAAAATCAGAGGGTTCAGACCTATTAGAACAGTGCTTTCCTTTTGCAAATAGATCATGATTATAATATACAGTCATGTGGTATGGAATATAGATTCTCTGAAATGAAATTAAGTCTCTCTGGACTCATTCTCACTACTGAATTTTATGGAAGGAATTCAATTCTCTAGATGGACAGTTAAGGCCTCTAGTCTGAGGAAATAAATGAATATTTAATGAGTTTCAACCATATGTATGTAGGCTTTGTGTTAGGCACTCTCGGAAAAAAATGTACAGATATGTATTAGTTCTCACAGAACCTGGATGATTGCAAATATAAACATGTAATATAAGTATTATCATTGAGTCTAACAAATCAAGTATGTTTTGACATCATGGACCAGCTGTTAGTTAACCTTGTAAATTATTTTGGTCTTCATTTTCTTATCTGTACAACAAAATTAGTGAGACATTAGTAAAAAATATGCTGTGCATTTTGCAAATAATTTGTACCAGTCTTGAAATCTATAAACGTATGGAGCTCTAACGACCTAGGGGTAAGGATCTGTGCTTCCAGCTTAAGGCACAGGACTCAGACCCACCAACTCTTCTCCAGGAGAGAGGCGGGCAATCTCTTCCCACGCAATTTACTGCCCACGAAAACCCACTGAAAGGTCAGCTGTCAGTCAGTTCCAACCCAAGGGCACATAACAACATCCACTAAAACAACTATACTAAAGCAGATTTACAAAATGTAAATAAAAACAAGTGCTAGGAAGACAAGACTCAAAAAGTAGCTCCAACAAGATAAATGTCTATGTCTTCAAATTCTAGAGAGGTCTGGTAGCCTAGGTGATAAGAAGTTGCACTGTCAATTCCAGGGAGGGATTATAAATCCACCAGCTTCTTCAAGGGAGAAAGACAGACAATCTACTCCCACGTGACTTAAAGGCCCCGAAAACTCACTAGAGAGTCAGCTATGATTAAGTTAAGTGACTTAAGATTAAGTGACTAGAGTCAGCTATGATTAAGTTCTGACACACTGGCACATAACAACAAGAATCACAACCATTTTCAAAGACACACATTGAAACATGTAAGTACATTTTATTCCTGGAAACAATTCAAGGATCATGTCAAGCTCTCTTGGACTAATGGAGCCTATTTTAAATCATATAGGAGGAGAACAGTGAATGACATCAGGGCAAGTATTTCTATAAAAGCAGTCTAGAACTGACCCTCATGATAGTATGACATTCCATGACTAATATTTACTCACATGAGGGTAATTGCTTAGAATAATCACGAACTGTATGACTATATGCCTTAGGCTAAGGAAAAAATGTATTTGGGAAGAACGGCAGTTTGTCATACTTTTACAAAATTTCATAATAATAGAGTGGAGTGTCACACCTTTATTCTGTTTATAAATGACTTCCACATTTATTAATGGAACTCAGTTTCATAAGGATAAATACTGTATAGGACCTTTACTGTAAAAACAAAAAGATAACTATTAAATGTACGTGGGGATCCAAAGAAGGAAGGGGTGGAAACAGAGAGAGGAGGGTGGTAGGCAGAGGGAGAAATTAAAATGACGCACAATTTGGTGGGTGTAGGCAGGCAGAGGTAAGGGAAATGGAAAAGATCCAGTGGGACTCTGGAAAGACAGGGTAATGATGGGCCTGGTTTACTTGTGAACGATTTTATAACATATTATGAATAAGAATGATTCTGTGAGTGAATGAAAGATAGTGTGAAACAATGTGTACACACTTAGCATGCAAATTATTATAAAATTAAAATAAAGAAATAAAGCCATGTAATCTTGGTAAATCCTTCTGCCATATTTAATACTTTCTGGTAGCCTAGGGGAGCTCTGGTGCCTAGAGGCAAGAAGCTGAACTGTAATCCCGAAGGCACGCAGTTCGAATCCACCAGCTGCTCCATGGGAGAAGGATGGGCAGTCTCCTTCCGTGTGATTAACTGCCTCTACAAATCCACCAGAGGGTCGGCAATGGGTCAGTTACAACTCTAGGTACTCAACAACAACAACTGGTAACAGAATCTAACGCTAGTTAGGATTCTAATCAATAGATCTCATGTCTCCAGTGGGTCAAATCTACCAGTGACTCTGACAGAGAGTTGACCAGTCTCCTCTGAGGAACGGTCACTGTGGGCCAGAGCAACTCAGTGGCAGTGAGATAGAGTTTCTTGTGTGCCAAAGGAATCTCATATTCAGTAAACACACATTTTACACCACGACTATCTTTGTAAACCTGGTCTTTGTAAGTATTTCCCTACTTCAGGGGTATATTCACTGTGACAAACCCAACACAAAACCATTGCCTGCATCAAGTTCCACTTTTGAGTCTCTTCAAACCAAATGGACACCAAGCCTGAAGCTCAAAAGGTCAGTTGAGCATGAGTTAAAAACAACTTGGAAGCAGTGAATAAATAATAAATGGGGAAGATTTAATTCAATCAGAGTTCAGTGAATAATTTTTAGAAGAAAGAATTTCAAGTTTGTTTATTAGGAAGTGTGGATGGAGATGTGAGAGAAGATATCTTGTAATTTAGATGAAGAAAAACTTACTTGAAAATTAGGTTACAAGGTGCAAATGGAAAAGAAAAGATAATTGAGAAGCAATCATCAAAAAGATGATTTCACTGCAGGGTGGCAACAAATCAGAGGTATTCACAACATTGCCAAGATGTCATAGCAAAGCCCAGGACAAGGGCCTTGCAGGCTGTAAAGAGTTCAAAATCCAAACATGGAAAAGACCCTCAAGGATCACAAAGAATGAGAGATGGAGAGGATTCTATATCAAGGGCATCAGATAAAACATAGACACAGAAAGGACACGAAGAATCCAGGAGAAAACAGACAACCTAAAGCGGGGGCAAACAGCAGGAATGACAGAAGGACCCAAACCAGCTTCCCTGTGTCTTTATTGAAAATTCCAAATCACAAAGGGAATTGTATGCAAAGGAAGCGAAGCTCTTTCTATTGAAAACCTTACTGTTTGACTCAGGAAGAAGGGCTTAGCAAATACAATCCAAGAATTGTGAAAACAAACGCCTAAGGTCTGCCTTGGTGCTTAATCCCTATGACCTGTCTCAGGGGCAATTCCAGCTTGTACCTGTGACTCACTCATATCCTGATACAGCATTAGGTTTATCATTTAGTTTGAGATTTGACTTTGCACAAGGAAGGGTCTGCAAAGGAGGATTTCAAGAGAGTGGTGGCCTCAGAGGCATGTGCACAGACCCTCCTTCAAGGAAACTGCCCAGTGGTGAGGAATGCAGCCCCGGATATGCCCCAGCAGTGCATTCCTTTAGGGGCTGGCTCAGCTTCATCCAGAAAGCGGTTTCTCCTTACCCTTCACAGCACTGCCGGAGCAACGCCAACATAACGCTTAATCGGGAGCAGAAGCACAGATGTCAGAACACCACAAACATAGAATAGCTCCAATCGCAGTAGACATTCCAGGACAAGGTGGTCAAGGTTGTGTTATGTTTTCACGACAGCCCAACTCCCTCCTCTGCCTAATCTTCTTTCCTGCTTCCTCCTATTGTCTTTCCCAGGTGTTAATTCATTTGTGGTGGGGGGTGCAGAGAATTCTTAACTCAAATATCATCCTGGCATCTACTTCCTAAGCTTCAAGAGGTGTTAAGAAGCAGGAGAAAGATGTATGGCTTCAAGGAAGTACTTTATAAAATTCGCATAGTTTTAAATAGATATTTACAATCCTAGGAAGCATCTACATTCATGATTTGTTCAGGAATTGCTTCCTTCTGAAGTTATTCAGCTAGTTGGAAACATGAATCAGGAGCTCAAAAAGAGTAATGGGTTAAAAAATCCACCAGATTAATGTCTTGAAAGTTATAGTGATGGTAAGTGACAGAAGCAAGGCTACAAGTAAATAAAGTCTCTATTCACCTTGCCGACAAAAAGAGTATTCAAATAAAGTCCTCAACAATGTCAGATGTTGGAGGGGTAAAGAGAATGCCAATTGACAGTGCTAGAATGTTGCTGAGAATTTTTTAGAGAATGTCTGAATGTTTAATGTGAAGATAGTAAAAATGCTGGTCTAGAATACTTTATCCTCTTCCAATGTGTTGGCAGACTCATTTTTGTATGTCAGCAGACAGTTCCATTAGATGACATGTAGACTAAGAATGTCCTAAAGTTAAATACTTTTTCAGAACATTTTTTCTATAGTTTTCAACTATTTATTGTTATAAGACTATGCTACAGTTTCCAATTAAAATGCAAAAGATGTACAAGAGAGGGACAGCGGTTAACCTCCAATATATTAATAGTTATATCACTTGCAAGTGTCTAGTCTAGGACGTCTTTGTGGAGCCCTGGCAGAGTGGTGAATAGTGGATTTGGCTGCTAAATAAAAGGTCTCCTGTTGGAACCCACCAGTCATTTTGCGGGAGATAGATCGGACCTTCTCCTGTCTAGATTTCTAGTTTTGGAAGTCAATGGAGTGCCAATCTGGATCAGGAACCACTCAATGACATAGGTACGTGGGTAGCAAATCCTCAATCAAATTTATTAGAATGTAGTCATTTCTAAACAAGTTTCTTGCTAATCCCCAAAATATGGTCACTAAATTTCACATTGTAGACCAGTATACCTTAAAGAAGTCCTTATAAAAATACAACAATCTCTGAATATTGTGCAATTAAAAGGAAAACATTGAAAAAATTCTTAATCAAATAGACTCAACATCAGCTCATTATGGAGAAGTCAGAATCAACTCATAACTGACCCTCTAGCTGACGTCAGAGGCTGTAAATTACATGAGAGGAGAATGAACATCTTACTCAGAACAACTGGTAGATTTTGTCCTAAGATGACTCCTGAGAGGCATAGCCTTTGGTTTATAGCATGGCCTCCTGCACCCTCTGTCATCAGATGCTGTTGCTATTATGAACCATCAAGTCAGAACCGACTCATAGCTGACCCTTCAGCAGGGCTTCAGAGGCAATAAATCACAAAGAAAGAGATTGCCCATCTTCCTTCACAGAGCATCTCGTGGAGTCGAACCACATGCTTGTATAATTGCAGCACAGATTCTTACTGCTAGGCCACCAGAGCTCTCACCATGAGATATATTTTTATTTGTTTCTTTCATCTTTATACAAAGCTAAGTAAATAGAAAGCCTCATTGTGTCAGAGTTAAAAGATGCTTTTTGCTTGTGGTAGTTGTTATGTGCAGTCACATCAAATACAGCTAATAGACACTCTATGAACACAGACCTGAACCCTGTTCTATCCTGTGCTATCCTCGCCATCTCTGACGTACTTGAATCCATTGACTGGTTCCATCACTGCATTACCAATTTCTGAAGTCTGAAATTGACCACATATGTGATCAGGATGTGTTAATGATAGCTAGTGATTGGAAGGTAAAAATTAGAAACAATGAAGAAAGAAAGGTAATCAGAGAGTATTGACAGTCACAGAAATGAGGTGAGAAATTGAAGTATCAAATTTTGTACACTAAATGATTTATTCATTGTGAATACCTTTTTTCAGAAGAAAACAGCAACACTTTACACATGCCCATCACCGGACAGCATCAAACTGACTACAGGAATGAAATTGACTACATATGTGACAGGAACCATTGCAGAATTCAACTCAGCAGTCAAATTCAGTCCAGCCAGGTACAAACTGTGGAACAGACCATCAATGACTTATGTGTAAGTTCAAATTGAGGCTGAACAAAATGAAGATAAGTACACAAGAAATAAGAGCTTGAGTCTACCCCACCTGAATTTCAAAATCATAAGATCAGGTTTGAGGCACTGAAAACCAATGATCAAAGGTCAGATAAGTTGTGGGATAACTTCAAGAGTGTATCATCCATGAAAAGAGCAAAAGGTCATTACAAGGTCAGAGGAGAAAGAAATAATGATGTCAGTTGTTGTTGTTGTTGTTGTTGTTGTTTAATGCCGTCGAGTCGTAGACGACTCATAGCGACCCTATGAATGAACAGCCTGAGCACTGTTCGTACATAGTTTCTGGAGGCAAGCCATTTTGGAAGTGGATGCCGCTCCTGCTTCCAGGCTTGTTTTAGTCGGGAAGCTCCAGCCAACACTGTCCACCATGGGTGCCCATTACCACGATTGGCACATCACTGTCACAGTCTTCAGCATCACAGCAACCACGAGTTACCTCTGTACAGCAACGCACAGACCAGTGCTATACGACCTAGAAGAATGTTTGACAGGAAGACAATTTGAACCTGGCTGAGGGCCGCAGGCCTGGGGGCCCTTTGGGCTTAAGGCCGCCTCCTGGTTCAAACCCTACGCCCAGGCTGGCTAGTCGCACTCCAGAGACAGAGCAAACCTGCACATCAAACACATTCCCGGAAAAGCAGTCAACTCCAAAAGCTTGCCACGATTCCTGCGCTCACACCACCATGCTCCTTCCTTCTGGCAAGAACTTCCCAGGAGCCTGGGAGCCAAAACCAGGAACAACATGGCCACTTCTTTCCCAGCTGCCTTAGGCTTAAGGCCGCCTCCTGGTTCAAACCCTAGGCCCAGGCTGGCTAGCCTCACTCCAGGGACAGAGCAAACCTGCACATCAACCACATTCCTGGAAAAGCAGTCGACTCCAAAAGCTTGCCACGGTTCCTGCACTCCCACCACCATGCTCCTTCCTTCTGGCAATAGTGATGTCAAAGAGAAGAAAATTATACCAGAGCATCAAAAATGCCAAAACAGTAGGCAGAGATGTGAGGTATAGATGACAGAAGATGTTAAAGGGCAGCCTGAGAAGAAAAAGGAAAGTGTTACGACAGAATGTGCAGAGAGCTGGAGCCAGAAAATAAAAAGGCAAGACCCTGAATGATCCAGAAAGCATCAAAAGAAGATGGAGCGAATACACAGAGTTACTGTACCAAAAAGAACTGGTGGACAGGAAGTACCATATGATCAAGGGCCAATAATAATGAAGGAAGAAGTTGAAGCTGCATTGAATGCATTTGCTAAAAACAAGGCCACGGGAATTGGTGGAATACCAGTCTATATATTCGTACTAATGGATGCAGCCTTGGACATGTTCACCAGTCTATGCCAGAAAATTTAGAGGAGAGCTGCTTGGCCTCTCATTGGACGAAAGCCATATTTGTCCCCATTCCCAAGAAAGGCAACCTACGAAATGTGAAAATTATTGAACAATATCATTAATATCATATACAAGCAAAAAAATCTATCTAAAGACAATCCAAAAAATAGCTAGAACATGGAGAGAAAATGGCCAGAAGTACAAGCTGTATTTAGAATAGGCTGGCTGTGGCACAGAGAATATTACTACTGATGTCAGATGGATCCTGGCTAAAAGCAGAGAATGCCAGAATAATGTCTATTCGTTTTTTATTAACTATGCAAAGGTATTTGGCCATGTGGATCACAACAAATTACAACTAACTTTTAGAAGAAGAGAAATCCCAGATTAGCTAATTATGCTTATACGAAACCTATATTTTGACCAAGAAGCAGTTGTACAAACAGAGCAAAGGAACACTATATGCATAAAATTAACAAAGCAGTATGCTGAGGTTGTCTTTTCTTGATATTTATTTAACCTATGCTGAGCAAATTATTGGAAAATCTAGACTCTAAAAAGAAAAAGACGGCATCAGGATTGGAGACAGACTCATTAACAACCTGCAGTACACAGATGATGTAACCTTGCTTCCTGAACATGAGGACGACCATCAAGTTCAATATGGATTACTCCTCAACATCAAGAAAACAAAGATTCTTACCACTGGAACTAAAAGCAATAACATGATAGATGGAGAAGTGATTTAAATTATCCATTGTTTAATCTTATTTGATGCACAATCAATACCCTTAGTACCAGTAGTCAGCAGATCAGGGGACATATGGTTTTGAGAAAATCTACTCTCAAGGACCTCTCCAAATTACTGAGCAGTGATGTCAGTTTGCAGACTAAGATGTGCCTGATTCAGGCCGTGGTGTTTTCAGTCATTCACTAAGCATTTGAGAGCTGGACAATGAATAAGGATGACAGAAGTTTTGATGCCTTTGAGCTTGGGATGTTGTTAGGATAGTCTATTCCTTGGCAAAAGATGCTGTGCTTGGAAAGACTGAGAGTTGGCATAAGAGAAGAAAACCCTTACAACCAATAAGAGACAGCAATCACTTAGCCTGCATGACTCCTCACCTCCAAAATGCTATTGAGAATAGCATTTGAGTAATAACTGTCTTCATTTTCCCACAAATAGCATGCTATTGTTGTGTACCATCGAGTCGGAACCGACCCAGAGCTGACTCAACAGGCGGGTTTTCAGAGGCAGTTAATTGCACAGGAGGAGATGACTCATAGTTCTCCTGCAGAGCAGCTGGTGGCTTCAAACCGTGTGCCTTCGGGATTGTTTCTTGCTACTAGGCCACCACTATAGCTATTACCAATCTATATGAATACTGTTAGTTGCCATTGAGTCGATTTGACTTATGGTGATAGTATGTAGATACTAATTCATTATAAGCCATCTCTTCAGACACTGGTAATGCTATTGCTCAAGTTGGTTAAGAAGTGTTTACTGGAAGTAGCTAAACAACACTGAGGCGAATTAGGGCAGTATGTATATTGCACTGATCATCAGAGTAGCCAGTAGGTAGGTCTCTTTTAATTAAGCACTTATCAAAATCCCAGAACAGGATATTTCCTTGTTTATTTTTAAATTTGGAAGCATTGATCTTGGTTAGTTACAAGTTCATTTTACAATTTTTTCTCCTTTTATATATGTCTCATTTATCTTAATTTACTCTCCTTGTATCAGTAACGGACCTTGGGCATTATTTATCTTGGTTTGATTCACATTTGCTCAGCAGTAGTCTTTTGACACGGCTCTTTCTCATTCACTTCTAATTTATTAAGTAGCAAATATATGACATTGTTTGGCTTACTTCTTCCCCATTCAGTTCAGCAGTGTTTTCCAGAGATCATCCTTCTTCATCGAACTATCTTCATGCTGTACAGTTTCTTTTCCCTCACTTGTGTACACTAGCAATGATTGCATAATGAGATTCAATTCCCTTCCCTCCCATGCATTCCTAAATCATCTGACATCATTTGCTCCATCCTCTTTTCGTCCATTCAGAGATTATTTGTCTTGATTTCTTTCCACTCACTGAGAAATTATGGCGTTAATGCCACATGCTAGTCTACTCTACAGGACACTATTTCTGATCGATACGTTCGACATTCATTCATGAACCCTCTTGAGACTTCTCAGCTTCCATTTGGCTAACCATGAATTCTCATCACATCAGTCAAATTTTACAAAAGCATCCTAATGCTGATAAATGGAAATATAATGAAGTTACTAAGGACACTCTCGTCTTATTTTATGCAAAACCAGTGTGTGTGTATTAAACTTTATGCTTATGTATATTTATTTCCTGGATATTTCTCCATTGGCCACTCCCGGCAATATTGTATGAACTATACTTCTTAATCCTCTATATATTCAAAGATAATAACACTGACTTTTTTGGTTTTGTTTGAGCATCTGAGTTTTTATGCTTCATTGTTAACTACTGTCTTCAATCCAAACTGCTGGTTAGTAAAAGAAATTTACACTGCAGACAAGTATCAGAATACATCCTTACAAGTTATCATGCAAAGTCTTCATATCTATTGCAGATAAAGTTTAGTACAATAAATGGAACATAACTGAGGGGAGATAGTCCCATTGCTCCATGATGGACAAGTCATTTGACAGGCAATGCACATGGGCTTTTGTCAAATTATAGCAAACACAGTTGCACCCATTACTCATCACTGAAACCAGGAATTCATGATTCAAAGACTATACTTGACATGATTTCAAAGGATTTATGTACTAATGACAAAAATAAACCATTGGGATAAATATTTTCCTCTCTTAAATTATACTTAAAATTCAATAAGCTAGGTAAATAATTTATAACTGTGTCCTAACAGTATCTTCCAAGTAGAAGCTTTCAGAATACTGTAGGAGAATATATTGGGTAACCTAAATTTTCTGAAATTTAAATAGTGATATCTATATACTCCAAGATTAGATTTTTGTCATTATATAATAGTTGGCTTTTCCAAGGCTCAATTAAGGTATATGATGGCCCTAAAACTGTATCAATGCTTCATTTCTTCTTACTTACACATCAGAATGGTACAGGTGAGTTATATAAATTCTGTGGTATCAGCTTTCTAACACAAGCACATAAAATATCTGAGTTTTCCAATGTCCCTATCTGAGATTGAGTGGAAAATTAGTCCATCCTTTTCCTGTGGAGCCACAGGTGGATTCGAACCATGTGCCTTTGGGATTGCAGCACAGGTACTTACCATTTTTTTTTTACTATGTATAATTTTCAAACAATCAGTATAAATACTATTGATTTTTTTGAATGCACTAAATTCTAAAGTTCAGTTGAAAATATCTCTCCTGATTCATTATATTTTAAAAAGCATATTAATTAATCTTATTGCCTTTAAGAATTCACAAATTGTTTTCTTATTTTTTGTGAGAGTACTTTTGGGTGTGTGTTTCATTTTAGTAGCTGATTAACCATGTCACTTTAAAAATTTAGTTCTACAGTACCAAATAAATATCAGTAATTGAATACATTTTAAAAAACCAAAAATAAGTAGCATTTATAAAATAATACCTATATTCAAACTTGGATATTAGCACAAAAATTTACATTTGAAAGTTTGGTAAGTAAAACACTATTGGAGTGTACAATTTTGTTCTCAAATCTGAGGTAGCCCAAATAAATAATGGAAAGCAATCAGAACTGAATTCCATCACTTATCATGACTTTCATTGGTGGGCCTTTCACAGATCTCCACATGGTTTTCTCTTGAAATAATACTTAAAAATTAGATACTAATTTCCCGTCCTCAGACGCTATTTCTTCACAGCTTCTGGACTACTGCTGATACTCAATGAGGCTAAGAATAATCGCCAAAAGCATGGAGGAAAATGAACATGCGTACTAGAAAGGCACGATCAGATTCACTTTGTGCAGGAAAAAAATCAGATATGTCACCAGCCACATGGCTGTACTAGAGCTGCCACATTGATGGGTGATCGGCTACAGAGGACCAGATGTGAGCTTACCCCTGATGTGATCTGGAATGGAAAGTAAAACTATCATAAAAAAAAATTCTAAAATGGATATTTCACTTGTTTGTGGCATTGTTCAACATTCTCATATTTAGAGTTAAGTACATAACATAATAACAGCACTACTACTTCTCTACAAGCAAACTTACTTTGTAAGTCATAACAATATCAATCAATATCTTCATTTAAATTCAGTCTGAAGAGACATGGAAAATAAAACACATTTATGTGTTTTTATTATCTAAATAGTCATTTATCTCCTTGAGGAATTGTTCCATTTTCTTACATGAGTATACATAAATATTCTAATGAAATATAAATGTAATGTTCTGATAACTGTCCTTTGTCGGTTTCTTGTAAGATAAACTTAGAAATGCATTCATTGTTGCAAAATAGAAATCTTTGCATGATAAATAAAAATTATATTTTGTGTTCTCTTGATTTGCTTAATATCTCACTTATTAGCACATATATATAGTGATTTCAACCACTGTGTCGTGCACGACAGACAATAACATTTCAGACTCACTTTCTAATGAAAACTTTTCTTGTTAGATAAATATTAATATTATCCATGCCTTTTAGATGTTTGGTGAGTTGGTTTATTATTACATTTTATGTGTTGTTATTAGTTCCATCTGCCTTGGTTCTGACTACGGAAGCCACCGTGGTTCTGACTACGGAAGGAAACGCAGCCTGGCGGTGAGATACCCTTAAAACTGCTGTATCTACTGGGTTGTTTCATGTCATTTTCACTGACTCTTTTCTTTACTAAGGACCTAGGGTTTGGCCCCTCCTGATAATACGTCCAAAGAATGAGCTGCGGAATTTAGTACTCCAAATGGCGTTCCTAGCCATTGGCTTTAACTTTCACCATTCAATTGAATGAAAACATGTAACACATGTAAAGAAACATGCCTTATTCATCATTGTAAGAACATGGAAACAGCCCATATGTCCAAACACAAATGAGTGGATTGAGAAATTATGGTACATTCACACAATGGAATACTATGCAGCACGCAGGAGCAATAACTCTGTAAATCATTACCTATCTTGGGAAGGACTGGAGAGCATTATGCTGAGTGAACTAACTCAGTCCCACAAGGATAAATATTGTATAAAACTGTTATTGTCGAATGAGTATAAGGATCCAGGAGGGGTGGGAGAGGCTGGAAGCAGAGGGATGTGGATGTGCAGGGGGAGGAGGGGATTAATCGTGGAGTTATACAATTTGATGGGTGGGGGGTGAGGGTAATTTAAATAATTTCTTCAGATTCGTATTTGAATTTTGTAAATAAACTAGTAGAAAAATTTTAAAAACCCACATGCATATAAACTAATAATTATGGGATCTCTCAGTGTCTCCCATTCCACCAAGTCTATATTGAGCAGGGTTAGCGCAAGGGAGAGAATGCAGCATGATCCTTGATGGCCAGAGATTCCTGAGCTCAGCAAAAGCGGCAGCAACCTTGGCTGAGAACAAGAGACCAACAGGAGGCAGCGACAGCGCTGACTTGGAAATGCTCCCCACAAAAGCAAAGGCAAAGGCAGAGACCCTCGCCATGCTCGCTGAGGCCTGAGGGGGCTTTCCGTAATTGTCTGGACTAAGGAAACTTTGTCGGGAGCTCTGGTGGTTCTGTGGTAAGGAATTGTGCTGCCAGGCTCTTACTGTGCACAGTCTGAAGTCATCAGCTGCTCTGAGAGAGAACAATGGGCATTTTCCTCCAATGCAATTTGCTGCCTCTGAAAACATCCTGGATTTTCAGCAGTGCGTCAGTTCTGACTCAAAGGTACACAGCAGCAACTGAGAACTTGTCACCCTGACCTAAGGTCAAGGTCAAAGCGCCTGCAAGCATGCTTCAGAAACAAGCCTGACTACCAACTGTATCCTATTTACAACCTAAGTTGTGACTTGCTACCTTCCCTGCTAAATCCCCTAACTGCAAGTAAGAATATTCTGGGATTTGTATGACCACTGCACACTCAGAAATAAGGCGGTGTTGGGATTAGCACAAGTCAGTGCAGTAGGACAGGGCCCACGTCTGCCTTTATGGGAAGTGGCTTCGTATTGGGACGTTGCCGGTGGGGACTGCCCCCCTTTGTGAAGATAATAAAGATGAAAGGCTGTGGCGTGCACAGCAGCAACACTCTTTGTACATAGCATAAGTAGTAGGATATTTATTATCTGTAATTTATTTTTTAAAAATCCAACTTACTTATTGAATGTCTTTGATAACAGAAAAGCATGCATTTTAAAAGTTTTCGTCTACAGTGCTTATGACAGAGCTTCTCCCTGTCACGTATCAAAAATCCATGCCCCAGAATACCTAGAGAGACTTTAAAACACTGTTTCCAAAGATGAATTCTAAATTCATTAATCACAGCAACGCCACACTAGATGAATTGTGGTTTTTATTAAAATGTGTTATTTCTGTGTTCACAGTTAAATATTCTGTTTTATCATGGTAAAGAAATGAGAGAATGTTTTCACTGATTCTGAGAAATAACTATATTTCTATAGACAGGGCTCAATGAAGGCACTATGGATAAATTCTAGCCAGCATTCTGAACATTTTGATGGACAGATTCAATTATATATGCTATTTTCCGGAGAAAATCTGCATTTTTAAACAATGAAGTACTTTCACTGCTTATTTGCTTTTATCAGCAAAGATGTTGGCTTTTTTAAAAAGTAAGTATCTTGGAAACTTCTCTAATTTATATCTCTAGTTCCTTTATCACTCCTAAATCAGCACTTTTTCACTCTGATTTTCCAGCTCCTGAAAATTTATAGCCTTTCACTAATGAGACAAATTTTTATAGACTTCTAGGCTTATTTCTTTTCTCTTATGATTTATGATTTGTGCAATTTATTGTATATTGTCTTCATTCATGTATTATTGGGCCATTGACAATTTTAAGCATTTCCTAGTTAATAACTATCAATTTACTTCAAAAAAGCATAAATAGCCGGTGTTTCCTCTTATTTAATTAGTACATGTTAGTCCCTTTTAGCGAGATACCAAGCCTGTTATCTAAACAGATTTCCCTCTAAGCTGTTCATCTAAACAGAATTTCTCCTTAACAAAATGTTCACTAAGAATATTGTTGTTGTGTTGTTGTTGCGTGCCGCGAAGTCAGAAAAGACTCATAGCTGACCTTCCGGCAGGTTTTGAGAGGCTGTTAAATTGCATGGTAAGAGACAGACCATCCTTCTCCTGCAGAGCAGCTGGTGGATTCAAACCATGTGCCTCTGGGATGGCAGCACAGCTTTCTACCCACCAGACCAGCAGAATGTTATTTTTCCTAAAATTTGCTTGTTTACATTGTTTTGGACTTTTATAAAATTATATTCATATACATTATGTTTTACACTATCTTTCTTTCAAATCGTGTTTTTAAAAATATCTTTACACACATCTATTTTTCAGTTGAAAGATGAGATGTCTTAGTTGAGAGCCAATTATAACCAGGGAACTTTTTGTGACTACAGAAACAAAACAGTGTATGGCAGAAAATATATGAGAATGTAGTGTTAAAAAGAATCAGGCCAATTAAATATAATGTATCTCTTTCTAAAACAGAGAAAGTCTTGATAATGTGCCATTATATTATAGACTAGTCTCTATTTCATTAGGTTTTATATGATTCTTATTACTAATATGTGTGTGTGTATTTAAAATAGCTAAATCTCTCTATGGTATAACTAGTCATAGCTGGAGTCTATAAAAAAGAATTCAGCATCAGGATTGGAGAAAGACTTATGAATAAACTTCGTCGTGCAGATGACACAACCTTGTTTGCTGAAAGTGAGGAGGACTTGAAGTGCTTGCTGCAGAGGATTAAAGATGACAGCCTTTGATGTGGATTGTATCTCAGTGCCAAGGAAAAAAATACCACCACTGGACCAATACACAACATCATAAAAGATGGAAAAAGTTTGAAACTGTCAGC